>NC_045635.1:62866473-63063811 GCF_009829155.1 Mustela erminea | reverse complement strand
GTTTGAGTGAGTTCCTCTAACCTTTCTCACCAATTCTTTCTTCGGCTTCATCTGGTCCATTGCTGAATCACTTTAGTTTATTTTTGCTTTGTTTTGTTTAGTTACTTTAACCTCAATTGCCTGACTTCTGTTTGTTATTTTCAAATTATTTCCTATCTCTCTGAGGGATTTTTGCTGTATGCAGCCATTCTTCTCCTAAATTCAGTGAGCATCTTTATGACTATTACCTGGAGTTCTTACCAGAAAAATTACTTATCTCTATTCCATTAAGGTTTTCCTCCAGTGTTTTCTTCTTACTCTTTTGTTTGGAACATATTTCATATTCAATATTTTGCATGCCTCTTTGTGTTTGTTTCCATATATTAGGTAGACACAGGTATCTCTCCCAGTCTTGAAGGAGTGGGTTTGTGTAGAAAATAAACCGTATCTTTTAAGTTTGCCCTAGGACTTGTTGTCTCTTGAACTAGCATTCTAATTTTTTAGACTCATGGGTCTCAGAAATGAAATCCATATTGGCCATCAGAGCTAGGCCCACAAGGGGCATTACCTTGGTAGGTTGTACCCACCTGCTGGATGGATCTGGCAGCGTCTGTAGAAGTCACACAGGGAGCAGGTCACTCACCCACTGGTAGTCTGGCTGTGGCCATCGAAGTGGTATGGAAGGGTGGGTTATTCTAGTTTCTTAAGGTAGGAATTTATAGACTTCAGAACTTTCTTCTTTACTAAAACGTGTATTTAGTAGTATAAATTTCCCTCAGCCCTGTTTTTACTTGCATCTCATATAGTGTATTTTGTTGCATGAGATTTTTTCATTTAGCTCTAATTATTTTTTATTTCCTTTGGATTTCTAATGTGACCCATTGATCAGTAAGTGTGTTACGTACTTCCCAAGAGTTTTGAGATTTTCCTGTTGTCTTTCTGGTTTGACTACATTCTTGACAGGTGATACACTCTGTATGATTTCAGTTCTTTTATAATGGATGTGCTATTTCTTATATTCCAGGAGATGTTCTATATTCCTTATGCTTCAATTTATCTGTTCCTATACATGTCAATCTCCTCCTTGCCTTAATTTGATTTTGCATTTGCAAGATAGGTCTGTGACTTCTTACTTCTCCATCTTTATTTTATTTCTGTAACCACAGAGAAGTCAAAATTTCAAGAGGAATATCAAATTTCTTCTGATTATTTATTTGAGGGAATATCTGCTGCAGTGGATTTTAGGTCAAAGTAATAATTTCTTGATGGTTTTTCAAATAGTTTTCTGTAGGTGGCAGGAGAGTGTCACAAAAAAGAATATACTGCTCTTCCTTTCTTTCACCCACTGTGTTTTTAAAAAACATAGATTGGGCATATTTTCTGCTGCCATGAATATTGGGATACTCCCTTAAAATAAATATTTAAAAATATCTTTGCCAACTTGAGAAATGAAAAGAGCTTTTTTTAAAAATTTTTTTGAAGATTTTATTTATTTATTTAACAGACAGAGATCACAAGTAGGCAGAGAGGCAGGTAGAGAGAGAGGAGGGGAAACAGGCTCCCTGCTGAACAGAGAGCCCGACGCGGGGCTCGATCCAGGACCCTGGGATCATGACCTTGGCTGAAGGCAGAGGCTTAACCACTGAGCCACCCAGGTGCCCCAAGAGCTTTATTTTTTAAAAGTGGTCTTTGAAAATTGTTAGGTTGAATTTTCTTTTGCATGTTATATTGGCTGAATCCCACTCCTGCCCTCACCCCAACTTACCCTTTTGTTTGTATTGCTCATTTTCCAGTTCGAAATTTTAAAAGGTAACTTACCGCTTTTTTCATTATTATAACAATAATACATCTCATTATAAAAACTAGAAATTTTACAGTAATGCAAAGGAGGGAACAATACTCACAGTATACCACAATTAAATTTTTATATAAATTGCCCCATTCCTATACTGGTATTTTAGTCAATTTTTAGGGTTAAATTAATATATTTTATCTTGTTTTGCTAAATGTATTACCTTTCATTTTATTTTTAAGTTTTTATTTAACCTTCAGTTAGTTAACATACAGCGCCATATTAGTTTCAGGTGTAGAATTCAGGGATTCATCACATACATACACAACCTGGTGCTCTTCACTACAAGGGCTCTCCTTAATAACCATTATGCACTCAACCCATCCCCTTGCCCACTTCTCCTCCAGTTACCCTCAGTTTCTTCTCTATAGTTAAGAGTCATTTTGTGGTCTGCCTCTCTTCCCCCACTCCCCCACCCCCTATGTTCAACTGTTTTATTTCTTAAATTCTACATATGAGTGAAATCGTATGGAATATGTCATTCTCTGACTCTTTTTGCATAGCATAATACACTTTAGCTCCATCCACACC
This sequence comes from Mustela erminea, assembly GCF_009829155.1. Lineage (NCBI taxonomy): Eukaryota > Metazoa > Chordata > Mammalia > Carnivora > Mustelidae > Mustela > Mustela erminea. The sequence continues at coordinate 63,061,449 of NC_045635.1, read as the reverse complement.
CTTGCAAATGGCAAGATTTCTTTTTTTTTTTTAAAGATTTTTTATTTATTTATTTGACAGAGAGAAATCACAAGTAGTCGGAGAGGCAGGCAGAGAGAGAGAGGGAAGCAGGCTCCCCGCTGAGCAGAGAACCCGATGCGGGACTCGATTCCAGGACCCTGAGATCATGACCTGAGCCGAAGGCAGCGGCTTAACCCACTGAGCCACCCAGGCGCCCCAAGATTTCATTTTTTATTATGGCTGCGTAATAGTCTGTTGTACTAATATACCACTATGTTCTTTATTCACTCATCGGTTGTTGGACATCTGGACTCTTTCTATAATTTGGCTATTGTTAATAATGCTGCTACAAAAATCAGAGTACAGAGACACCTGGGTGGCTCAGTTGGTTAATTATCTGACTCCTGATTTCAGCTCAGGTCATGATCTCAGGATTGTGAGACTGAACCCCACATCAGGCTCTACACTGTACATGAAGCTTGCTTAAGATTCTCTCTCTCTCCCTCTGCCCCCTCATCAATCTCTTTCTCTCTCTCAAAAACAAAAATAAAACTATAATTTTTTTTAAAAAAATCAGGGTACATTTATCCCTTTGATCAGTACCTTTATATCCTTTGAATAAATAGTTGTTAGTGCTATTGCTGGATCATAATGTGTTCAGTTTTTAACTTTTTGAAGAACTTCCATATTGTTTTCCAGAGTGGCTACACCAGCTTGCATTCCCATAAACAGTGTAAGAGTGTTTCACTTGCTTCCCATCTTCACCAGCATCTGTTTCCCATGTTGTTAATTTTAATCATACTGACAGGTGTGAGATATTTCATTGTAGTTTTGATTTGCATTTCCATGATGATGAGTGATTTTGAGCATCTTTTCATGTGTCCATTGGCCACCTGTATGTCTTCTTTGGAATAATGTATAATCGTGCTCTCTGCCCACTTTTTAACTGTACTATTTGTTTTCTGGCTGTTAAGTTTTAGCAGTTCTTCATGGATTTCGCATACTGACCCTTTATCAGATATCTCACTTGCAAATATCTACTCCCATTCAGTAGGTTGCATTTTAGTTTTCTTGATTGTTTCCTTTGTCGTGCAAAAGCTTTTTATTTTGATGTAGTTCAAATAATTTATTTTTACTTTTGTTTCCTTTAGCTCAGAGGACCTATGTAGAAAGAGGTGGCTATAACCAATGTCAAAGACATTACTACCTGTACTCTCTGCAAGCATTATTGTGGTTTCAGGACTCATATTAAATTCTTTAATCATTTTGAATTTTTGTGTGTGTGTGTGTGTATATGGTGTAAGAAAGTGGTCCAGTTTTATTCTTCTGCATGTTACTATCCAGTTGTCACAGCACCATTTGTTGGAAAGACTGTCTTTTTTTCCCACTGGATATTCTTTCATGATTTGTTGAAGAAGAGTTGACCATATAGCTGTGGGTCTGTTTCTGGGTTTTTGGTTTTTTTTATTCTGTTCCATTGATCTATGTGTCTCTTTTTGCATTAGTACCATACTGTCTTGGCCACTAAGCTTTGCAATGTAACTTGAAGTCCAAAATTGTGATGCCCCCACTTTTGCTTCTCTTTTTCAAGATTGCATTGGCTATTTGTGGTCTTTCTGGTTCCATACAAATTTTAGGATTATTTGTTCTAGCTCTGTGAAAAATGCTGGCGGTACTTTGATCAGGATTACATTGCGTGTGTAGAATGCTTTGGGTAGTATAGATCTTTTGACAATATTTTTCCTTCCAATTCATAAGCATGGAATGTTATTCCATTTCTTTGTGTTATGTTCAATTTCTTTCATAAGTGTTTTCTATTTTTCAGGGTACAGTTCTTTATCTCTTTGGTTAGGTTTATTTCTAGGTATCTTATGTGTTTGGTGTAATTGTAAATGGGATTGATTTCTTGATTTTTTTTCCTGCTGCTTCACTATTTGTGTATAGAAATGCAACAGATTTCTATACATTGATTTTTGTCCTGCAATATAACAGAATTCATGAAACAGTTCTAGCAATTTTTGGTTGAGTCTTTTGGGTTTACTATATAGAGTATCATGTCATCAGCAGTAGTGAAAGATTGGCTTCTCCCTTGTCACTTTACATACCTTTTATTTCTTCCTGTATTGCTGAGACTGGGACGTCCAGTGCTATGTTAAAAATCAGTGGTAGCAGTAGACATCCCTGTCTTCTTGCTGATCATAGAAGAGGAGCTCTCATTTTTTCCTCCATTGAGGATGATATTTGTTGTGGGTTTTTGGATATGGTCTTTATGATGTTGAAGTGTGCTGCCTCTAGACCTACTTTTTTGAGGATTTTTATCATAAATGGATAGTCTACATTTTCAAATGCTTTTTCTGCATCTACTGAGATGGTCATATAGTATTTACCCTTTCTTTTATTAACATGGTGTATCACATTGATTTGCAAATATTGGACCACCCTTGCAGACCAGGCATAAGTCCCACCTGACTGTGGTGAACGATTCTTTTAATATGCAATTTGATTCTGGAGCTCCTGGGTGGCTCAGTGGGTTAAACCTCTGCCTTCAGCTGAGGTCATGATCTCAGGGTCCTGGAATCAAACCCCGCATTGGGCTGTCTGCTGTGCGGGGAGCCTGCTTCCCCTCTCTCTCTGCCTGCTGGTCTGCCTGCTTATGATCTCTCTCTATCAAATGAATAAATAAAATATTTTTAAAATATGCAATTTGATTCAATTTGCTAGTATTTTGTTGAGAATTTTTGCATCCATGTTTATCAGGCATATTGGCCTGTAGTTCTCTTTTTTAGTGAAGTCTTTCATCTTGGAATCAGGATAATGCTGCCTTCATGGAATAAATTTGGAAGTATTCCTTTCATTTCTATTTTTTTGTAACATTTTGAGAAGAATAAGTATTAACTCTTAAAATGTTTGGTAGAATTCTCCTTAGAAGTCATATGGCCCTGGACTCTTGTTTTTTCAGAGAGTTTTGATTACTCATTCTATTTCTCTGATGGTTATTAGTCTAAGTTTTCTATTTCTTCCATTTCAATTTCTGTTGTTTATATGTTTCTAGGAATTTATCCATTTCTTCCAGATCATCTGATTTTTTGGCATATAATTTTTCATAATATTCTCTTATAATTGTATTTTTGTGATGTTGGTTACTTCTCCTCTCTCATTTATGATTTTATTTATTTGGATCCTTTCTCTTTTCTTTCTGATAAGTCTGGTTAGGGGGGCTCTTTATTTCTTCGATCTATTCTACTGATTTTTAAAAAATTTCTGTATCATTTATTTCTGCTTGGATCTTTATTATTTCCCCCTCCCTGCAGGCTTTAGTCTTCATTTGTTTTTCTCTTTCTACATCCTTTAGGTGTAAGGTTATGTTTTGTATTTGAGATTTTTCTTGTTTTGTGAGGTAGGCCTGTACCACTTATGCTGCATCCCAAAGATTTTGGACTGTCATGTTTTCATTTTCATTGGCTTCCATATATTTTTAAAATATCTTCTTTAATTTCCTGGTTAGCTGATTCATTCTTTAGTAGTGTGTGTGTGTGTGTGTGTTTTTACCTCCATGTTTTTGTTTTTCCAAATTTTTTCTTATGGGTGACTTCAAGTTTCATAGGTGTTGTGGTCTGAAAATATGAATGGTCTGCTCTATATCTTTTTGAACTTGGTGAGGCCTGGTTTGTGACCCAATATGTGATCTTTTGTGGAGAATGTCACATGTGTATTTGAAAAGAATGTATATTCTCTTTCTTTCTTTCTTTTTAAAATATTTTTCCTTTTTATTATTTTCGGTTAGCCACTGTTTAGTACACCATTAGACCATTAGTTTTTGATGTAGTATCCAATGATTCCTTCCTTCCCCCCTTTCTTCCTTCCTCTCTCTTTCATTTTCTTTCTTTCTCTTTCTTCTTTCTGTTCTTTCCTGTCTCTGTCATTTATTTCTCTCCTGGTCTTTATGATTTCTTTTCTTCTACTTACCTTGGACTTTGTTTCTTCTTCTTTTTCACCTTCCTTTAGGTGTAAGGTTAGAATACTTATTTAAGCATTTTGTTTGTTTGTTTCTTGAGGTATACTTGTATTACTATATACTTCCTTCTCAGAACTGTTTTTGCTATGTCCCAAAGATTTTGGGCCATTTGTTTTCATTTTCATTTGTTTCCATGTTTTTTAATTTTTCTTGATTGAATCATTGGCACATTGGTTGTTTAGTATCATGTTTATTCTCCATGTGTTTGGTTTTCTTTTTCCAGGAATTTTTTTCTTGTGATTTATTTCTAGTTTCATACCATTGTGACTGGAAAAGGTGCATGGTATGATCTCAGTTTCTTAAATTCATTGAGGCATGTTTTATGGCCTATTGTGTGATATAATCTGGAGAGTGTTCCATGGGCGTTTGACAACAATGTGTGTTCTGTTGTTTTGGGATGGGATATTCTATATATGTTATGTCCATCTTGTCCCATATGTCATTCAAAGGCACTTTGTCCTTGCTGATTTTCCTATCTGCATGATCTCTCCACTGATGTAAGTACAGTGTAAAAGTCCCCTACTATTATTGTATTACCACCAATTTCTCTTTATAACCATTAATAAAATGTATGTACTTAGGTGCTGCAGTGTTGTGTATGTAGATATTTACAATTGTTATATCCTCTTTTAGGATTAATTCTTTTATCATTATGGAATACCCTTCTTTGTCTCTTGTCTTTGTTTTAAAGTCTATTTTTTCTGACATAAGTATTGACATCCTGGCTTGTTTTTCACTTTCATTTAATAGTGAATGTTTTTCCATTCTTTCACTTTCAACCTATTTGTGTATCTAAGTCTGAGGTGAGTCTCTTGTAGGTAGTTTGTAGATGGATTTGTATATTTATCCGTTCTGGCACCCTGTATCTTTTCATTGGAACAATTAGGCCATTTACATTTGGCTACTGATAGGCATGTAGTTATCTTTCAAAATATAACTTTTAAAACTTTTAAAATTTCTTTTCTTGTTGTGTTTCTAGTTCTTCTGAGTTCTTTTCCTCTCTTGTGCTTTTTTTTTTTTTCAGTATCTGTAGTATTATGTTTGGCTTTCTTTATCTGTTTATTTATTTATTTTTTTGTATATCTATTATAGGTTTTCGATTTGTGGTTTCCATGAAGTTCATATGCAACATCCTAAGTAAATAGCAGTCTCTACTAATCTGGTTGTCCTTTAAGTTCAAACACATTATAAAACAAAACCAATAAAAAACAGAAAAAGAAAGAAAAACTTCGTTTTGTTTTTCCTCTTCTGTTCCTTTTATACACCCTTCTCCACATTTTATGTGTGTACTGTCATATTTTACATCTTTTTATGTCTCCTTCAAATCTAAATGATGACGTTGCTGGATAAAGTATTCTTGATTACAGTTCCCCCCCTTCAGTACTTTGAATATATCATGTCCTTTGCTTCTGGCCTGTAAGGTTTTGCTGAATAATAAGATGATAGCCTTATACCTTTTTCCTTGAAAGTAAATTTTGTTTCTCTTTGTTGCTTTTAAGATTTTTTCTTTATCTTTAAGCTTTGCATTTTAATTATGTGCTACAGTATGGACATCCTTGGGTTCATCTTGTTTGGACCTCCCTTATGTTCCTTGAATCTGGATGTGTATTTCCCTACCATATTAGGAAAGTTTTTAGCTGTTATTTCTTCAAATAAATTTTCTGCTCATTTCTCTCTCTTCTTGTGATCCCTATAATGTGAATTCCTTTTCTTTGCTGTTTAGCTTGGTTGCTTTCCATTACCCCATTTTACAGGTTATTATAAATTCTTCTGCATTTGCCAATATGTTGATTCCCTCTACTGTATTATTTATTTCAGTTACTGTACTCTTCAACTCTAGTTCCTTTTTATATTTCTTCTCTCTTTACTACAGTTCTCACTGAGTTCTTCCATTCTTTCCACCTGGCGAGCATCTTTACCATTGTATCTTCAAAGTCTTTATCAGGCATATTGCTCATCTCTGAATCATTTAGTTCTTTTTCTGAGGTTTTGTCTTGTTTTATCTTGGAGTACATTCCTCTCTCTCTCCCCATTTTGCTTGATTTTTAAATTTTATTTATTTTTTCTTTCTTTTTTAAAAATTTCTTTTCAGTGTAACAGAATTCAGGTGTGGTTTACACACCACACCCAGTGCTCCATGCAATACGTGCCCTACATCAGACTCACCAACCGGCTGTCCCAACCTCCCACCCCTTGCCCCGTCAAAACCCTCAGTTTGTTTGTCAGAGTCTATAGTCTCTCATGGTTCACATCCTCTTCCAGTTTCCCTCAACTCCCTTCTCCTCTCCATCTCCCTATGTCCTCCATGTTCTTTGTTATGCTCCACAAATAAGTGAAACCATATGATAATTGACTCTCTCTGCTTGACTTATTTCACTCAGCATAACCTCTTCCAGTCCCGTCCATGTTGTTACAAAAGTTGGGTATTCATCCTTTCTGATGGAGGCACAATACTCCATACTGTATATGGACCACATCTTCCTTATCCATTCATCCATTGAAGGGCATCTTGGTTCTTTCCACAGTTTGGCGACCGTGGCCATTGCTGCTATAAACATTGGGGTACAGATGACCCTTCCTTTCACTATATCTGTATCTTTGGGGTAAATACCCAATAGTGCAATTTCCGGGTCATAGGGAAGCTTTTTTTTTTTAATTTATTAAGGAATATCCACACTATTCTCCAAAGAGGCTGCACCAACTTGCATTCCCACCAACAATGTAAGAGGGTTCCCCTTTCTCCACATCCTCTCCAACACACGTTGTTTCCTGTCGTGCTAATTTTGGCCATTCTAACTGGTGTAAGGTGGTTTTAATTTAATGTGGTTTTAATTTGAATCTCCCTGATGGCTAGTGATGATGAGCCTTTTTTCATGTGTCTGATAGCCATTTGTATGTCTTCATTGGAGAAGTCTCTGTTCATGTCTTCTGCCCATTTTTTTGACATGATTATCTGTTCTGTGTGTGTTGAGTTTGAGAAGTTCTTTATAGATCTTGGATATCAACCTTTTGTCTATACTGTCATTTGCAAATATCTTCTCCCATTCCGTGGGTTGCCTCTTTGTTTTGTTGACTGTTTGCTTTGCTGTTCAGAAGCTTTTGATCTTGATGAAGTCCCAAAAGTTCATTTTCCCTTTTGTTTCCTTTGCCTTTGGAGACATGTCTTGAAAGAAGTGGCTGTGGCTGATATCAAAGAGATTACTGCCTATGTTCTCCTCTAGGATTCTGATGGATTCCTGTCTCCCTTTGAGGTCTTTTATCCATTTCGAGTTTATCTTTGCGTACTGTGTAAGAGAATGGTCGAGTTTCATTCTTCTACATATAGCTGTCCAATTTTCCCAGCACCATTTATTGAAGAGACTGTCTTTTTCCCACTGTATATTTTCTCCAGCTTTGTCGATGATTATTTGCCCATAGAGTTGAGGGTCCATATCTGGGCCCTCTACTCTGTTCCACTGGTCTATGTGTCTGCTTTTATGCCAGTACCATGCTGTCTTGGTGATCACAGCTTTGTAGTAAAGCTTGAAATCAGGTAACATGATGCCGCCAGTTTTGTTTTTGTGTTTCAACATTTCCTTAGCGATTCGGGGTCTTTTCTGATTCCATAAAATTTTAGGATTATTTGATCCAGCTCTTCGAAAAATACCGGTGGAATTTTGATCAGAATGGCATTAAAAGCATAGATTGCTCTAAGCAGTATAGACATTTTAACAATGCTTATTCTTCTGATCCAAGAGCATGGAATGGTCTTCCATCTTTTTGTGTCGTCTTCAATTTCATGAGTGTTCTGTAGTTCCTCGAGTACAGATCCTTTATCTCTTTGGTTAGGTTTATTCCCAGGTATCTTTTGGTTCTTGTGCTATAGTAAATGGAATCGATTCTCTAATTTCCCTTTCTGTATTTTCATTGTTAGTGTGTAAGAAAGCAACTGATTTCTGTACATTGACTTTGTATCCTGCCACATTGCTGAATTGCTGTATGAGTTCTAGTACTTTGGGGGTGAAGTCTTTTGGGTTTTCCATATAAAGAATCATGTCATCTGTGAAGAGAGAGAGTTTGACTTCTTCATTGCCAATTTGGATATCTTTTATTTCTCTTTGTTGTCTGATTGCTGTTGCTAGGACTTCTTATACTATGTTGAACAAGAGTGGTGAGAGTGGGCATCCTTGTCGTGTTCTTAATCTCAACGGGAAGGCTGTGAGCTTTTTCCCATTGAGGATGATATTTGCTGTGGGTTTTTTGTAGATAGATTTTATGAAGTTCAGGAATGTTCCCTCTATCCCTATACTTTGAAGCATTTTAATCAGGAACGGATGCTGGATTTTGTCAAATGCTTTTTCTGCATCCATTGAGAGGACCATGTGGTTCTTCTCTCTTCTCTTATTGATTTGTTCTATCACATTGATTGATTTGTGAATGCCAAAACATCCTTGTAACGCAGGGATGAATCCCACCTGGTCAGGGTGGATAATCTTTATAATGTGCTATTGGATCCTGTTTGCTAGGATCTTGTTTAGAATCTTAGCAGCCATATTCATCAGGGATATTGGTCTGAAATTCTCCTTTTTGGTGGGGTCTTTGCCTGGTTTGGGGATCAGGGTAATGCTGACTTCATAAAAAGAGTCTGGAAGTTTTCCCTTCTGCTTCAATTTTCTGAAACATCTTCAGGAGACTAGATGTTATTTCTCCTTTGAAAGTTTGGTAGGATTCCCCAGGGAATCCATCAGGTCCTTGGCTTTTGTTTTTTGGGAGGTTTTTGATCGCTGCTTCAATCCCGTTACTAGATAACGGTGTATTCAGGTTGTCAATTTCTTCCTAGTTCAATTTTTGGAGTTTATAGTTTTCCAGAAGTGCATCCATTTCATCTAGAATGCTTAACTTATTGGCATATAACTGTTGATAATAACTTCTGACGATTGTTTCTATTTCCTTGGTCTTAGTCGTGATCTCTCCTTTTTCATTCATGATTTATTAATTTAAGCTTTCTCTCTTTTCTTTGGGATTAGTGTGGCCAATGGTTTATCGATTTTATTGATTCTTTCAAAAAAAACAGCTTCTAGTTTCATTGATATGTTCTACTGTATCTCTAGTTTCTATCTCATTGATCTCTGCTCTAATCTTGATTATTTCCCTTTTTATGTGTGGAGTTGGTTTGATTTGTTATTGATTCTCCAGTTCTTTAAGGTGTAGAGACAGCTGGTGTATTCTGGATTTTTCCATTTTTTTGAGGGAGGCTTGGATGGCTGCGTATTTTCCCCTTAGGACCACCTTTGCTATATCCCATAGGTTTTGGACCAAAGTGTCTTCATTCTCATTGGTTTCCATGAATTGTTTAAGTTCTTCTTTGATCTCCTGGTTGATCCAAGCATTCTTAGATGGTCTTTAGCTTCCAGGTGTTTGAGTTCCTTCCAAACTTTTTCTTGTGATTTAGCTCTAGTTTCAAAGCATTGTGATCTGAGAATATGCAGGGAATAATCTCAGTCTTTTAGTATAGGTTGAGCCCTGATTTGTGACCCAGTATGTGATCTACTCTGAAGAAAGTTCCATGTGCACTTGAGAAGAATGAGTATTCTGTTGTTTTAGGGTGGAATGTTCTGTATATATCTATGAGGTCCATCTGGTCCAAAGTGTCATTCGATGCTCTTGTTTCTTTATTGATTTTCTGCTTGGATGATCTGTATATTACTGAGAGAGGCTTGTTAAGATCTCCTACTATTAATATATTCATATCAATATGACTCTTTATCTTGATTAATAGTTTTTTTTATGTAATTGGCTGCTCCCATATTGGGGGCACAGATATTTACAATTGTTAGATCATTTTGGTGGATAGTCCCTTTAAGAATGACGTAGCATCCTTCTGTATCTCTGACTACAATCTTTAGTTTAAAATCTAATTTATCTGATATGAGAATCACTACCCCGGCCTTCTTTTGAGGCCCATTGGCATAAAAGGTGCTTCTCCATCCCTTCACTTTCAGTCTGGGTGTATCCTTAGGTTTGTAATGGGTCTCTTGTATACAACATATGGACAGGTCCTATCATTTTATCCAATCTGCAACCCTGTGTCGTTTTATGGGTGCATTTAGGCCATTCACATTGAGAGTGATTATTGATAGATACGTTTTTATTGACATCGTGTTACCTTTGAAGTCTTCCTTTCTGTAGATTGTCTTCATATTTCTGTTCAATGATATTCTTAGGATTTCTCCTCTTTTATAGAACCCCCCTTAATATATCCTGCCATGTTGCTTGGTGTTCACATACTCTTAAGGTTTGCTGGTCCATCCATTTTGAATGGCAGTCTCGCTGGATAAAGTATTCTTGGCTGCATGTTCTTCTCATTTAGTGCCCTGAATATATATATATCTTGCCAGCCCTTTCTGGATTGCCAGGTTTCTGTGGACAGATCTGTCATTATTCTGATGGGCTTTCCTCGGTACATAAGGAGCTTCTTTGTCCTGGCTGCCTTCAAGAGAGCCTGTCTACAATTATGATTCCCCATTCTTACTATCAGGTGTCTCGAGGACATTTGAGAATCTATAATCTTGGGGGGAGACTGTTCTGCCTCTACTACAGGAACGCTGGTTCCATTCGCAATATTGGGAAAATTTTCATGGAGATCTTGTTCCACTATATCTTCTAGACTTCTTTCTTTCTCCTCCCCTTCAGGGATTCCAATAATTCTGGTGTTGGAACGTTTAATGGCATCATTTATTTCACTGATTCTGTTTTCATGACTTCTAAGCTGTTTGTTCCAGGCTTCCTCCTGATCCTTTCTCTCTGTTTGTCCTCCAGATTACTAATTCTATCTTCTGTCTCAGTTACCCTAGCTTTGAGAGAATTTAGATTAGATTGGAACTCATTGAGAACATTGTGAACATCGTCCCTGGTGGCTTTCGTTTCTGTCCTAATCAATTCCATTTTGTCATCCATGCCTTTCTCCAACCTAGCTATTTCCTGGATCATTGTTAGCCTGAATTCCCTTTCCGACATATGGTCTATGTCGATAGGCATTAGCTCTGTTGCAGAAGCCCAGACTCTGAATTTTTCTTCTGTTGGTCATTCCTCCTCCTAGTCATTTTGGTGAGAGATGGCTGAACGGATGTAGCTGGATGTATCGACCATGGTGCAGTCAAGGTGCACCCTGGAATGCTTCTGAGCAATCAAGAGTCCCCACCCAAATGATCGAAAAAAGAAAGAGAGAATAAAGAAAAACAGAGAGAGAGAGAGAGAGGAAAAAAAAGAAAGATAAAATAAAACAGAAGTCTCAGCCAAAATGGGCCCCAAGGTAAGATTTATGAAGTATACAAACAAAAACAGACTAACAAAAAGACTGATAAAAGTAGATGACAAGAGAAAATACACACACAAACACACACACACACACACATGCAAGACAGAAAAAGAATCTCGTCAAAAAGAACCCTAAGTATAAGATTTATATACTATCAGGACAAACACAAATGCTCAGAAACATTGGTGGAAGAAAAAGATGGGAGAGTGGTTATAGATTCTCAGTGTGGGCGAGGAAGGTTATTTTCATTCTTCCTGGATGTATCTTGATCTTTGTTAAAGGACTCAACTTTCCTAAAATAAAGGGGGATTAATAATTGCTTTACCTATAGGGGTAGCATTGATTGGGGAAAGGGGATTACCTTGAAGTTTAACTCTATATGTATATTAAATAATAAAAAATTAAAAAATGAACTAAACTAAAATAAAATAAAATTTTTAAAAATTTAAAAATAGAAAAGCAAAAGAAAAACACAGGTATATGTATCCAAAAGTTCAGGTTAAAAGGTTATTATGGAATTTGATGTACTCGACATCTCCCTTTGATGATAAATAGGTTAAAAAATTATCTATATTAAAAAAATGAACCAGAATAGTGGGAACAAATTAAAAATAACAGTTGTATCTATGAAGTAGTGGTGGTTGTTCTCTTGTCCTTTTTTTTTTTTTTCCCCTGGTTGGTGGCTATCCTCGCTCTGGGGACTTAAGCCCCTGTTCCTAACCGCCCCAATTCCCACAATTTCTCCCCATGATCCTTTGCTCTTTTTGAGTGCTTTCAACCAGACTCCAAGTTAATGCTGGTCCCCAGTCACAGGGCACTCTTGTATTGGGGTATTACTTTCCAATGGGTGGCTTCTGGTGGCTCCCTCCCCCTTTTGTTTGTCTTCCGATATCAGTCTGACTTTCCCGCTCCACTTTACCTGTCCACTGGTGTCTTCTGCCCCCATAGAGATCCAGATGTGGATAATTCTAATCTCAGGCTGATTTCATGGGTGATCAGAGTTCTTTGGTAGGTAGTCAGCTCACTTTAGGGTACAGGTTGAAACGTCGCCTCCTCCTAGTTCTCCACCATGTTGTCTCCCTTTGCTTGATTTTTTTAATGTTTATTTTTATGGCTCAAGAGGTACAGATACTTCTATTTTTTAAAAGATTTTATTTATTTATTTGACAGACAGAGATCACAGGCAGGCAGAGAGGCAGGCAGGGAGAGCGAAGCAGAGATCCTGATGTGGGGCTCGATCCTCTGCCATTTCACAGAGTTGTGCGGCTGGCTCAGTTATATGCTAGTTGCTCTTTTAAACCATTTTTCTTCTGTGCCCCCATGTGATCAGGGCTGGTGTGAGCTAGGGGACCAGGGGTTTGCTGAAGTGGCAAGCTGGCTTCATCTACAGACCCAGATCTGATCTGTAATTTCAAGTTGGCGGCAAAACATGAACTATGTTGTTTTATAGTTCCTCTGACTCAGAATGAGTTTCTGCAGCTCACTCACCATTTGGTGGAGTTCTAATGCTGGCTCTTTTATAAACTGGTTGCTCCTTTGAAGCATGTCTTCCTTTTTTTTTTTTTTCCTGCACCCATGGACAGAGGAATCTGTTCTAAGTCTCTCAGTACTATCCATCCCCACTGCAGTTCAGAGAGTCAGGGATGGGGGTTCCCTTCCTTATCATGTCTCTGTCTCTCTTGATGTTTTCATTTGACAATTTCTCCATTTTCTCTTCTGCAAAAGCTCTTCAGTTGGCCTTAAGTTCTTCTTCAGGAGGAAGCATGCTCTGTGCAGGAGGTGAGTTCAGGGTCTTCTTACATAGCCATTTGGGATGGCACTCTATATATTTGCTTTTATGTGACATTTCATATAAATGGATTCATATAATATATGATCTGTTGCATCTGGCTTCTTTCAGTAAGAAGTTTTTCAAATTTATCCACTTTGTAGCATGTGCCAGAGTTCCATTCATTTTTATGACTGAATAATATTCCACTATATAGATATATCAAACTTTATTTATCCAGTCATCTGTTGGGTTGTTCCAATTTTGGCTATTATGAGTAATAGTGCCAAGAACATTTATTCATAAAGTTTTTGTAACAATTTTATGGAGATATAATTCAGATACCATTGAACCCATCTGGTGAAAGTATAGTAAATTCTGGTAAACTGCAATATAGTTTTTAGCATATTCATAGAATTGTGCAATTATCAATCACTACGATAAACTTTAGAATATTTTTATCACTTTACAATACAACCCCACAAATTTGGCCTATCACTTCTTCTGAATTCTAATTACTAATCTATTTTATTAATCACTAATCTATTTTCTTTCTGTATAGATTTGTTGCTTCTGGACATTTCACATAAATGGAAAAATATCATGTATGGTCTTTTATTATTGGCTTATTTCATTTCAAGTTTCATCCATATTATAGCATGTATCAGTATTTCCTTCCTTTTAATGTCCTATTTATATTGCATTGAATGGATATACCACATTTGTATATCCATTAATCCATTGATGAATATTGGAGTAGTTTCCACTTTGAAGCTATTACAAATAATGCTCTGAACGTATGTGTCTGATTTCTGTATGGACATAATTTTATTTCTTTTTGAACATATATACATGACTCGAATTACTTGGCCAAATGATCTACATTTTGAGGAACTTGCAGATAGGTGTTTTTTTTTTTATTTCATTAAGTTTTTAATTTAAATTCTGGTACAGTTAATGTACAGTGTTATAGCACTTTCAAGTGTACAATATAGTGATGCAACAATTCTATACACTGTTCCGTTCTGATTAAGATAAGTGTACTCTTTAATGCCCATCTCTTATTTCACCCATTCCCCCACCCACCTCCCTTCTGGTAACCACTAGTTTGTTATCTGTAGTTAAGAATCTGTTTCTTGGTATCTCTTTCTCTCTCCCCCTTTGCTGCTGTTTTTGTTTGTTTGTTTCTTAAGTTCCACATTTAAGTGAAATCATATGGTGTTTGTTTTTCTCTTACTGACTTATATCACTTAGCACTATGCTGTCTAGCTCCATGAATTTCTGTCTAAATTTCAGTCTTTTTTAGAGATGAGTAATATTCCTATATATATTCATATATATATGAATTCATATATATACACACACACAAAAATATACACCATATATACCAATATATATGGTGTATATATATATATATATACCATATATATATGCTATAAATATGTTATGTATACCAATATATACCATATATACATTATATATACCATATATAATATACATAACATATATACCAATATATATGTATGTATACCATACATACCAATATATATACCATATATACTATATATATACACACACACCATACATATCAATATGTATATATATATATACCAATATATATACACCAATATATACCATTATATATATATATATATCCATCATATATATCAACACACACACACACATCACATCTTCTTTATCCATTCATAAGTCGATGGACACTGGGATGCTTCCATTACTTGGCTATTATAAATAAAGCTGAAATAAACATACAGGTACGAATATCATCTCGAATTAGTGTTTTTGTACTTTTTGGCTAAATATCCAGTAGTGTGATTACTGGGTTGCAGGGTAGTTCTATTTTCAATTTTTTGAGAAACGTCCATAGGATTTTCCAAAGTGACTGCACCAGTTTGCTTTTCCACCAAAAGCACACAAGGGTTCCTTTATCAACATATCTTCATCAATACTTGTTTCTTGTGTTTTTTTATTTCAGTCATTCAGATAGGTGTGAGGTGGCTTCTCATTGTAGTTTTGATTGCATTTCCCTGATGATGTGTGATGATGAGAATATTTTCAGGTGTCTGTTGGCCATCTGTATGTCTTCTTTGGAGAAATGTTTGTTCATGTCTTCTGACCATTTTTTAATTGGATTGTTCATTTTGGGGTGTTGAGTTTTATAAGTTATTTACATATTTTGGATACTAACACTGTATTGGATATGTCATTTGCAAATATCTTCTCTCATTCAGTAGGTTGTCTTTTATTGATTGTTTCATTTGATATGCAGAAACTTTTTACATTGATGAAGCAACAGAAAGAGAAATTAACCAAAAAATGCCATTAACAACTGCACCAAAAATAATAAAATACCAGGGAATAAGGATGATGGCAGCAAAAGGAGCAGGACCCTGGGTTTTTCTTGTCTCATGAATACAACAAGATTAACAGTTAAAACACCTGAACACAACAGAAATCACCCTGAAGACTGGCAGAACAAACTTCACAACTAAAGATAGTGAAGAGTCCAAACTGAAGAAGGTATGAAGTGCAGAAGCACAGTTTGGGGGAAAAATGGGTCAAAGATGTTGCGGTAGGGAGGGAACTGCTGTCATGGAAAGGATGAGAGATAACCTAACACACAGGCATGCACACAGGAAAAATGAATCCCCATAGGAATTGGCTTGGAAAGTGAGAGACACCTAAAATCTTGAATTCTTTCAACCAGCAGGATTAAAGCCTAGAGACTTTAAGGTCAATCAGCTTGAATCAGGGAGCGCCTGGAGGCATTAAAATGCTTTTGGAGAGGAGGCAGGCAAACAGCCCACAAACATACAGCATAAAAGCAGCATTCTGAAGAGCACCTGGGTCACTCAGTGGAGATGTTAGTTTCTCATCTTGGAGCATGTCCCCAAGAGACACATTCACAAAGAGACCCCTCTAGGAATAAAAGAATTGGAAGGTAACATTTTCTTCAGTGGCCTCTCAGTAAAAGCACAGAGCCACTTGCACTAACCACAACACTGACACCCAATACCTGTATTTCTTTTGTTGTTGTTGCATTTTTTCATTTTTTATTAAATTTCAATTTAATTAACATATATTGTATTATTGGCTTCAGAGGTAGAATTTAGTGCTTCATCATTTGCATACAACACCCAGTGCTCATTACATCAAGTGCCATCTCCCAGTTGGCCCATCCCCTATACACCTCCGTCCAGCAACCCTCAGGTGTTTCCTATAGTTAAGAGTCTATTATGGTTTGCCTCCCTCTTGTTTTTCATTTTATTTTGTTTCCATCCCTCCTCTCATGCTCATTTCTGCTTCTTAAATTCACATATGGGTGAAATCATGTGGCATTTGTCTTTCTCTGACTGACTTATTTCAGTTAGCATAGTGGCCTCCAGTTCCTGCCAAGTCACAAATGGCAAGATTTTATTCCTTTCAATGACTTCGTAGTATTCCACTGTATATATATACACCACCTCTTCTTTATCTATTCATCTACTGATGGACATCTGGGCTCTTTCCATATGTTAGCTATTGTGAACATTGCTGCTATAAAAGTTGGAGTGCATGTGCCCCCTTTGAATCACTATGTTTGTATCCTTTCAATAAATAAATACCAAGTAGCACAATTTCTGGGTAGCAGGGTAGCTCTATCTTTAACTTCTTGAGGAACCTCTTACTGTTTTCCAGAGTGGCTGCACCAGTTTACCTTCTCACCAACAGTGTAAGAGGGCTCCCCTTTCTCCACATCCTCTCCAACATCTGTTGTTTCTTGACTTGTTCATTTTAGTCCTTTTGACGAGTGTCAGGTGGTACCTCATTGTGGTTTTAATTTGTATTTCCATGATGCCGTGTGGTGTTGAGCATTTTTTCATGTGTCTGTTGGGCATCTGTGTGTTTTCCTTGGAGAAATGTTTGTTCATGTCCTCTACCTATTGTTTGACTGGATTGTTTGTTTTTTGGTTGTTGAGTTTGATAAATCCTTCATAGATTTTGGATACTGGCCCTTTATCTGATAAGACATTTGCAAATATTTCTTCTTCTATTCTGTGGGTTTCTGTTTAGATTTGTTGACTATCCTTCGCTGTGGAAAAAGCTTTTAATCTTGATGAAATTAAATTGTTCCTTTTTACTTTTGTTGCTCTTGTCTTAGGAAACATGTCCAGAAAGAAATTGCTGTGGCCTAGGTCAAAGAAGTTGCTGCTTGTGTTCTCTTGTAGGATTTTGATGGATTCGTATCTCGCATTTAGGTCTTTCGTCCATTTTGAGTTTATTTTTACATATATTGTAAGAAAATCGTCCAGTTTCATTCTTCTGCATGCAGCCTGTCTGATTTTCCCAACACCATTTGCTGAAGAGACTGTCTTTTTTCCATTGCATATGCCGTCCTGCTTTGTTGAAGATTAGTTGACTATAGAGTTGAAGATACATTTGTGGATTCTCTAGCCGGCTCCATTAATCTATGTGACTGTTTTTATGCCAGTACCATACTGTCTTGATAATTACAGCTTTGTAATACAACTTGAAGTCCAGAAATGGAATGATTGCAGTTTTGGTTTTCTTTTTCTGGTTCCATAAAAATTTTAGGATTGTTTGTTCCAGCTCTGTGAAAAAAAAAAATTGTTGATGGCATTTTGATAGGGATTGCTCTGAATGCATAGATTGCTTTAGGTAGTATTAATATTTTAACAATATTTGTTCTTCCAATCATGAGCATGGGATGTTTTCCTATTTTTTTTGTGTCCTTCTCAATTTCTTTCATCAGTGTTCTAAAGTTTTCTTTTATCTCATTCATTAGGTTAATATTGGCATATGTAATGGTTTTTGGTGCCACTGTAATAGGATAGATTCCTTGATTTATCTTTCTTCTGTCTTGTTGTTAGTCTATAGAAATACGACTGAGTTCTGTGCATGGATTTTGTATTCTGCAGCTTTGTTGAATTCCTGTATCAGTTCTAGCAATTTTTTGGTGGGGTTCTTTGGATTTTAAAAGATTTTATTTATTTATTTGACAGAGAGAGATCACAAGTAGGCAGAGAGGTGGGCAAGAGAGAGGGGGGAAGCAGGCTCCCTGATGAGCAGAGAGCATGATGCAGAGCTTGATCCCAGGACCCTGAGATCATGACCTGAGCTGAAGGCAGATGCTTAACCCACTGAGCCACCCAGGCATTCCAATCCTTTGGATTTTAAACACGGAGTATCATGTCATCTGTAAAGAGTATAACTTTGACTTGTTCTTTGCCAATTTGGATTATTTTTATATCTTCTTTTCTGATAGCTGAGGCTATGACTTTCAGTACTATGCTGAACAACAGTGGTGAGACTATATATCCTTGTCATCGTCCTGACCTTAGGGGAAAAGCGGTCAGTTTTTGCCTATTGAAGATGATGTTAGCTGTGGATTTTTTGTACATGTTCTTTATGATGTTGAGGTATGTTTCCTCATTCCCTATTTTGTTGTGGATTTTTATCATGAATGGATGTTGCAATTTGTCTAATGCATTTTTTCTGCATCTGTTGAAAGGATCATATGGTTCTTATCCATTTTTTTTTATTAACGTGGTAAACCATTTTGGTTATGTTTATTCCTAGGTGTCTTACAGTTTTGGTGCAATTGTGAATGGGATTGATTCTTTGATTTCTCTTTCTTCTGCCTCATTGTTAGTGTATAGAAATATAACTGATTTCTATGCATTGATTTTATATCCAGCAACTTCGTTGAATTCTTGCATCAGATCTAGCAATTTTTATTTGAGTTTTTGGGGTTTTCTACATAAAGTATCATGTCTTCTGTGAAAAGTAAAGTTTTGACTTGTTCTTTATTGATTAAGATAATTTTATTTCTTTTTGTTTTCTGACTGCTGAGGCTAGGGCTTCCACGACTATGTTGAACAACAATGATAAGAGTGGCCATCCCTGTTACGTTCCTGACCTTAAGGTAAAAGCTCTCAGTTTTAACCCATTAAGGATGATATTACCTGTGGGACTTTGGTCTATGGCTTTTATGACCTTGAGCTATGTTCCCTCTATTCCTACTTTCCTAAGGGTTTTTATCATGATAGGATATTGTATTTTGTCAAATGCTGTTTCTACATCTATTGAGAAGACCATATGGTACTTATCCTTTCTTTTATGAATACAGTATATCACTTTGATTGATTTGCAGATGGTGAATCACCCCTGCAGCTGAAGAATAAATTCCACTTCGTTGTGGTGAGTAATTCTTTTAATGTACTGTTGGATCTTATTAGCTAGTATCTTTGTCAGAATTTTGTTACCCATGTTCATCAGGGATATTGGTCTGTAATTTTCCTTTTTGGTGGGGTCTTTGTACGGTTTGGGGACCAAGGTAATGCTGGCCTCATAGAATGAATCTGGAAGTTTCCCTTCCATTTCAATTCTCTGGAATAGTTTCAGAAGAACAGATATTATTTTTTCTTTAAATGTTTGTTAGAATTCTACCAAGAAGCCAACCGGCCCTGGACTTTTGTTTTTTGGGAGATTTTTTGATTATTGAGTCAACTTCTTTGCTGGTTATGGGTCCGTCCAGGTTTTCTATTTCTTCCTGGTTCAGTTCTGGTAGTTTATAAGTTTCCAGGAAGGCATCCATTTTATCCAGATTGGGAGATTCAAGGATTTCCATGTCTTCTTACTTCCACAGGTTTGAGAAGTTTTCAAGCATTATTTCTTCAACTATTTTTTCTTTTTCCTTTTTAAAAAATATTTTACTTATTTATTTGAGAGAGGGTGAGAGAAAGAGAGAGAGACTCTGAGAGTAAGGTGTGAGGTAGAGGAAGAAGCAGACTCCCTGTTGAGCGGGGAGGCTGATGCAGGGTTTGATCCCAGTACCCCAGGATCATGACCTGAGCTGAAGGCAGACACTTAACCAACTGAGCCACACAGGAACCCCAGAAACTATTAAAAAAAAAAAAAAGAAGTCAAAGATACAGAAATTTAAAAAACAGTAGAACAGATCAACAAATCTGGAGTTGGTTCACTGAAAGAAGTAATAAGATCATTAAACCTCTAACGAGACTCATCAAAAAGAAAAGAGAAAAGACCAAAATAAATAAAATTATGAATAAAAGATGAGTGATCACAACCAACATCACAGAGATACAAACAACTATAAGAATATATTATGAGCAACGATATGCCAAAAACTTAGGCAATCTGGAAGAAATGGATGTATTCCTCGAGACATACAAACTACCAAAACTGAAACAAGAAGAAATAGAAAATCTGACTCGTAATAATTAAAATGTCAAAATTAATAATGAGAAAAATGAGAAAAAAAAAGCCAACAAGAGAGTACCAACTAGTTACACACAAGGGAAACCCCATAAAGTTATCAATGGATTTTTAAGTAAAAATATGTAGGTCAGAAGACAGTGTCATAATACATTTAAAGTGCTGAAATAAAAAAAAAAAACTATATTCAAGAGTATTCTACATAGCAAGGTTATCATTCAGATTTGAATGAAAGTTAAAGAATTTCCCAAACAAAAATTAAAGGAGTTCATCACCACTAAACAGGCCTTACAAGATTTTTATAAGGATGGACAAATTTAAGTGGGAAAGAAAAGGCCATATTTTTTTTCATTTTTTAAATTTAAATTCAATTAGCCAACATAGAGTAAATCATTCGTTTCAGGTGTAGTGTTCAATAATTTATCAGTTGTGTATAACAGCCAGTGCTTATCACATCACATGCCCTTTTTAATGCCCATCACCCAATTACCCCATCCCCTTACCCACCTCCCTTCCAGCAACCCTCAGTTTGTTTCTTATATTTGAGTCTCTCATGGTTTTTCTCCCTCTCTGATGACTTCCCATGCACTTTTCCTTCCCTTCCCCTGTGATCCTCTGTGCTGTTTCTTATATTCCACATATGGGTGAAAATATATGATAATTTTCTTTCTCTGACTGACTTATTTCGCTCAGCATAATACCCTCCAGTTCCATCCATGTTGATGTAAATGGTATTAATCCTTTCTGTTGGCGGAGTAATGCTCCATTGTATATATATGTATACCACATCTTTATCCATTCCTCTGTTGAAGGACATCTCAGCTCTTTCAACAGTTTAGAAAAGGCCATAATTAAATGTAAGAAAATTATAAAAGGTAAATATTTCATGAACAAAAGCAAACATATAGTAAAGGTAGCAGAGCAATCATGTATAAGCCTAGTATGAAGGTTAAAAGACAAAAGTAGTAAAATCAATTATATGTTAAAATTAGTTCAGGAAATTACAATATAAAAATATGTAAACTAGGACTATATATATGTGTGTGTGTATATATATATGTACATATATATGTATATATATAATGTTGAGGGATGGTAAAAAAGAATTTCTTTTAGATGTGTTCAAACTTACATGACTGTTAACTTAATATAGACTGCTATATACTTAGGATGTTATATAGGAATCTTATGATAACCACAAAACAAAAACCTATAACATTTACACAGAAAATAAAGAGAAAATAACATAAGCATAACACTACAGAAAGTCATCAATCAGAAGAAAAGAGACCAAGAGAGGAACAGAAAAAAACTACAACAATAACCAGAATGTAATTAACTAAATTGCAGTAAGTACATACCTATATAATTACTTTAAATGTAGATGGCCTAAATATTCCAATCAAAAACATAGGGTGATGAAATGGATAAAATAACAATACCCATCTCTATGGTGCCTACAAGAAACTCACATCAGACCTAAAGACACATAAAGACTAAAAGTGAAATAATGGGAAAAGATATTTCATGCAAATGGAAGTGAAAAAAAGCCAGGGTAGCAATATTTATAGCAGGCAAAATAGACTGTAAAGCAAAGACTGTAACATGAGACAAGCAAGAACACTTTATGTTGATAAAGAGATCAACCCAACAAGAAGATATAACACTTGCAAATATCTATGAAGTCAATATTGGAGTACCTAAATATATTATATATATATGTATATATGTGCAAATACATAAAGTATATATATAAATATATACATACACAAATACATAAAGCATATATAAATATATATTTTATTAATATTTATTATATTTAAAAATTAAATACTTTAAATATTCATGAAATGTTTAATCATTTACTAAAAATAAATATTTATTATTTAGTTTGATATATATATGTACATTAGCCAAAAAAACTAATAAGATCTTGTCATTGCAACATGAATGGAGCTAAGGGTATTATGTTCAGTGAAATAGGTCAGTCTGAGAAGGACAAATACCATATGATTTTACTCATATGTAGAATCTAATAAAAATAAATGAATAAACAAATAGAAGTAAAGGCAGACATAAATACAGAGAATAAGCTGATGTTTGCCAGAGGGGAGGTGGATATGGGGATGGGAAAAATGGGTGAAAAGGAGAGGGAGATACAGTTTTCTATTTATGGAATGAAAGGCACAGCATAAGGAGTATAGTAAAAGACATTGCAGTTACACTGTAACAAGACAAATGGTAGCTCCACTTGTGGCAAACATAGCATAATATATAAACTTGTCATATCACTAAGTTGAGCACCTAGAACTAATGTAACATTGTGCATCAACTATACTTCAATGAAAAAAAAATTTAAGATGACATTATAAGAAGATCCTGAATGCCCCTTTTCTCTAAAACACCATAAATTTAAATGAAACAATTCCCTCTGGGGGGAAAAAAAAACAACAACAAACAAATCTGAGAACTGGCTGAATAGCTACTCTCCAACAAAGAATAAAGGGCCACATTGAGAGAGACAAGAGAGTCAGAGATGTGGTGTCATTAAAAATTCCATCCCTCGGGCGCCTGGGTGGCTCAGTGGGTTAAGCCGCTGCCTTCGGCTCAGGTCATGGTCTCAGGGTCCTAGGATCGAGTCCCGCATCGGGTTCTCTGCTCCGCAGGGAGCCTGCTTCCTCCTCTCTCTCTCTCTGCCTGCCTCTCTGCCTACTTGTGATCTCTCTGTGTCAAATGAAAAAATAAAATCTTAAAAAAAAAAAAAATTCCATCCCTGGAGTGGCAACCCACAAAATGGAGGGATCTTACAAACAAGGAAATTCTCCCTGAGGAGTAGGTGGTTTGTGCTCTACATTAGGCACCACAACCCTTTAGACTGGCTTTGGAAAGATGAGATCTCAATATATCTGGTTTGTCAAAACAATGGAGCATACTTTAGGAGAACCATAGGGCTACAGGTAATTGAGATTCCACACTTAAAATATTCACATGCAGATTCACTCACTCAAGAACCCAGCACAAAGGGAACAGTTCATTTATTTATTTATTTATAAAAAATATTTTATTTATTTATTTTAGAGAGAGAGAGGGAGGGAAAGAGAAAACCATGAGTGGGAGGGGAAGAAGGAGAGGGAGAGAGAGAATCTCAAGCAAACTCCACACTGAGTGTGAAGCTTGACTTCGGATTGACGCCAGGACCCTGAGATCATGACCTGAGCCAAAATCAAGAGTTGGATACTTCCAAATGCACCACTCAGGCACCCCCAAAAGGAGCAGTTTAAAAAGAAGCTAGATCACATGTGAAGGAGATTCATTTGCTCATCTTCATGCATTTTCCAGAGGATCAAAAGCCTGTTGAAAATCTCTACAGGGACAGAGGTACTAATGGATGCCATTCTTATGTTCTCCCTCTACCTTGTTAGCACTGGTGCTAGCAAGTACAATTTTTTCACTCTTATCCTTACCTGCTAATGCCTACCACTCCACACCACTCCTGTAGCACTGTCAGAGAATGCTGACAAGCACTCTATCCAACTATGCCACTCCTGCAGTAGATGAACACCTCACCCCCACCCCCCCATAGTCCCCTAAAAGAAGTGGGTATATACAGCACATACAGAGGATGTCCCTTGAGTGCTGGACTCTGGTGGCCAGGGGAGCTGTGTTTCTGGGCACTAGGGGGCCTCAAAAAATTGAACAGACAGTTTGAAAGACAACTAAGAACTAGGACAAGGATAAATAATAAAGTTCACATCCTAAAAAGGGCCAACATTAAAAACTATGAGAGACAGTTGTCTTGCCTGATATAGAGAGAGAGTCAAGCAAAATGAGAAAACACAGGATTTGTTCCAGATGAAAGAACAAAATAAAACCTCAGGAAAAAAACCTTAATAAAGGAGAGACAAGCAATTACATCAAGAAGAGTTTGAAGTAATGGTCATAAAAAGGCTTCCCAAACATGAAAGGTGAATGAATGAATACAGTGAGAGCTTCAGCAAAATATAAAAAATTAAAAGGTACCAGCAAGAAGACACAGAGCAGAGAAGTACATGAACTGATCTAAAAAATTTTAGAGTTTCAATAGGAGACAAATGAAGAAAAAAAATCAGTGATCTGAAAGTCAGAAAAATAAAACTCACAAAAACAGAATAGCAGAAAGTAAAATGAATTTTAAAAAATGAAGATATAGTAACAGACTCATGGGACAACACTAAGCAGAATAATTGACATTATTGGGGCCCCAGGAGAAGAAGGGGAAAAGAGGCAGAAAAAATATTTGCGAAGGTCAGGGTTCCTTGGTGGCTCAGTTGGTTAAGCATCTGCCTCTAGCTCCAGGGTCCTGGGATTGAGCCCCACATTGGGCTCCCTGCTCAGTGGAGAGTCTGCTTCTCCCTCTACATTTCACCTTGCTCTCAGGTCTCTCTTTCCCTTTCTCTCAAATAAGTAAATAAAATCTTTTTTAAATAGAAAAAAGAAAAAATTTATGAGGGAATAATGGCTGAAAATTTCCCAAACCTGTGGAAGTAAGGAGACATGGAAATCCAGGAATCTTCAAATCCTCCAAATCCAGAATTCCAAACAAGATGAACCCAAAGAGACCCACATCAACACACATTATAATATAAATGTCTAAATATAAAGAGATAACATTAAAACCAGCAAGAGAGGCAGTTGCCTGCTCTCCCAACTTGAGAGTGTAATGTCCATAATCGAACAGTTTGCTGCTTTCACCTTGGGCACTTGATCTCTAACTTTTTATTGTGTCCATGCCAAGAGCTGGGACACAATCCTTTTCATGCTGCCACTTTTTAAAAAAATTTCTTTTCAGTGTAACAGTATTCATTGTTTTTGCTCCACACCCAGTGCACCATGCCATACGTGCCCTCCTTAATACCCACCACCTGGTTCCCCCAACCTCCCACCCCCTGCCCCTTCAAAACCCTCAGGTTGTTTTTCAGAGTCCATAGTCTCTCATGGTTCACCTCCCCTTCCAATTTCCCTCAACTCCCTTCTCCTCTCCATCTCCCCATGTCCTCCATGTTATTTGTTATGCTCCACAAATAAGTGAAACCATATGATAATTGGCTCATGTCCTTCCCCAGTTTTCCTACTTTGAGGGATCAGTCCCTATACCTCTTCCCTTTACCACTGGTTTGAGACACACCAAACAGACTGTGCCTTTAATACCTAGCTTACTAGGAATCTTGTCTCTCATCAGCATTGCAAGAATGACCATAGGAAGCTACAGTATCCATTCCTCCCACCAAATTTATTATTATCTATCTAAATCCCTGTCCAAAATAAATGAGGACATTGCAGCCACTTTCTCTGACACCCAGATACAGATTAACTCCTTGGCAGTTATGGTCTTAGAGAACTGTCAGGCCCTTATGTCTTTACAGCTAAAAGTGGAGGAACCTATTCATTACTAGGAGAAGAATGTTTTGGGGTCAGTTGAAATATCAAGGTATAACACAACAAATCCTTCCTAGAGGGCTGCCTTGGGTGGGTGGCTCATTCAGTTAAGTGTATGACTTGATTTTGGCTCAGGTCATGATCTCATTATTGTGAAAATGAGCCTTCTCATCCTCTGCAATGTGTGAGGAGTCTGCTTAAGATTCTCTTCTCTTGCCCCTCTCCCTCTACTACCTCCAACTCACATGTAGTCTCTGTAAAAAACAAACAAAAAAAACTTTTCTAGAAAATGCTTAGGTGTTTCATAATCAAGATAGCCGAGGATGGTCAAATTGAAAAAAAAATAAAAAGATATTTTTTTAATCCTGGCTATCATGGTTGCCTCTTTCCTTTTCTGGGGCTCTTAATTTTCATAATAGCTCTCCTTCTTGCAGGACCATCCTTATTCAATTTACTGTAAAGTTTGTTTCTCCCAGACGAGAAGCATTTAAACTCAAAATAAGCATCCAAACATTGAGGCTACCAGATCATCTCTACTCATAACACCTCCATCTA
This sequence comes from Mustela erminea, assembly GCF_009829155.1. Lineage (NCBI taxonomy): Eukaryota > Metazoa > Chordata > Mammalia > Carnivora > Mustelidae > Mustela > Mustela erminea. The sequence continues at coordinate 63,035,139 of NC_045635.1, read as the reverse complement.
CATGGGACCCCTGAATGGACATCACACTTGGGAATTCCTTTCACCTGACAGCAAGAATAGTGGGCTCAAGCTCTCTGAAGCAGCAGGGGAGATGTTAGGTGGAAGCTAAATATGAACAGTGGAAGGGACACCCCAAGGAAACGTCATCCCTTGACCTGAAAGATTTCAGAGTCCCAAGTGCTTGGAGGGGGAATAATAGGGTAGGCAGTTAGTTAGACATGAGCTGGAGGCAAGGATGGTGATAAATAAGTTATACATTAGAAGTCTGAAGACACAATATCCTGATTTTGTGGCTTACTACATCCTGACCATGTAGTTTCCAAGACCCTGGGGTTACATACCAAGCGCCACAGGTACAGATCATGTGTTGTCCTCTTCCACCTTTGCCCCAGGACAACCCCTACCTTCATTATAATGCATTTGCATTGCAGCTATAGTCCCCTTGATGCAGGAAGGCTGCTACAATGGTTCCAGTACAAACCTCAGAGGGTCAAAATCTGAGAGAAGACTCCTCCAGATGAGTCCCTCATCTGGGAAGAGTCCCTCCCAATCTGAGAGAAGAGTCCACCAGATGATTAGAAGCATCCTGCATTAAAAACCACCTAGTCCATGATGCAAGAACCTGCTCGCAGCAGTTGCCACTTCTGGGCCTGTTTGAAGGCTCACAGCAGTTGCCACTTCTGGGCCTGTCTGCTTTCCCACCTTGAGAGTGTACTATCCTTAATAAAACTGTTTTATGGTTTCAAAAAAAAAAAAAAAAGGCAGAGAAAACCAACTTTTACATACAAGGAACCCTCCATAAAACTATCAGCAGATTTTTTAGCAAAAACTTTGCCAGCCAGAATGGAATGACATGATATATTTAAAGTGCAGAGAGGAAAAATAATTCTCTACCCAGTGAGGATATCATTCAGATTTGAAGGAGAAATAAAGACTTTCCCAGACAAATATAACTAACAGAGTCCACACCAATAAATCAGCCCCACAAGAAATGTTAAAGGAACTGCTTTAAGCAGAAAAGAAAGGGTTCTAATTAGCAATAAGAACACATACTACAGTAAATATCTCATGGGTAGAAGTAAATATGTAGTAAAGGAATTAAACTCTTATCAAACTAGTATGATGGTTACAAGATAAAAGTAAAAATAATGATAACAACAATGACTAGCTAAAGGATATACAAAATAAAAAGGTATATAATGTAATATGATAAACATAAAACATGGTGGGGGATAAAAATGAAGTTTTAGAATGTGTTCAAATATAACTTGGAATCAACTTAAAACAGGCTCATAGATGTGAGCTGTTACATGTGAACCTCATGATAACCACAAAGTAAAAATTTATATTCATACACTAAAGATAATGTAAAACAAATCTAAATAACACTACAATAAAATCATCAAACCACAGAGAAGAATAAAAGAGAAGAAATAAGGAAAAGAGAGGGAATACAAAAGATCCAGAAAACTAACAAAATGGCTATAACTACATATTTGTCAATATAACTTGTCATGTAGGGGTGCCTGGGTGGCTCAGTGAGTTGAGCCTCTGCCTTTGGCTCAGGTCATGATCTCAGGGTCCTGGGATCAGGTCCCGAATCGCATTGGGCTCTCTGCTCCATGGGGAGCCTGCTCCCCCCACCCTCTACCTGCCTGTCTGCCTACTTGTGATCTCTGTCTGTCAAATAAATAAATAAATAAAATCTTTAAAAAAATATTAGTCATATAAATGGACTAAACTCTCCAATGAAAAGACAAAATGTGGCTGCATGGATTAAGAAACAAAACCATTATATATGCTGCCTGCTAGAGACTCACCTCATATGTAAGGACACATAAAGTCCAAAAGTGAAGGGATGGAAAAAGATTATTTCATGCAAATGGAAACCAAAATCTAGTTAGCATATATCAGACAAAATAGACTTTAAAGCAATGAATGTAATAAAAAATAAAGGTGAATAAGCCTTATATAATGATAAATGGTGGAAATCCAACAAGATATAGTATTTGAAACTATCCATTTTACACAGAAGCATCTAAATATGTAAAGCAAATATTAACAGACTTAAAGAGAGAAATTGACAGCATTACAGTATAGAAGGGGACTTTAATACTCTACTTACATCAAAGGACAGATAATCTGGCAGAAAATCAATGGGGAAACATTAGCTTTTTTATTTTATTTTATTTTACTTTATTTTTCTTTGTCAGAGGGGGCATCAGCTTCAAACGACATATTATACAAGGGAGTTAAGAAATATATACAGATCATTCCATCCAAAAACAACAGAACTTATTTTTTTCTCAAGTGCACATGAAACATACTCCAGAATAGATGATATGTAAGTCCAGAAAACAAGTCTCAATAAACATAAAATATCAAAAAATTTGAACCATCTTTTCTGACCATTGAGGTATGAAATTACAAATGAATTGCAAGAAGAAAACTAAAAAAACCTGAAAAATATATGGAGATTGAAAAATATGGTACTGAACATCCAATGCACTAATGAGGATATCAAAGAAAAATTAAAAAAAATACCATAGGACAAGTGAAAATGAAAATACAACATACTAAAATCTATGGGATACACCAAAAACAGTTCTAAGAGTTGTTTACAGTGATACAGGCCTACCACAAAAAGAAAACAAGAAAAATCTGAAATAAACAATCTAACTACACTTAAAGATATGAAAAAACAAGTGAAGCCCAAATTTAGTATCAGAAATAGTAAATATCAGAGAGGAAAAAAAAAATAGAGACTGAAAAGATCAATGAAACCAAGACATAGTACTTTGAAAAGATAAACAAAATTAACCAACATTTAGCTGGCCTAAGAAAAAAGAGAGAAGGCTTAAATAAAATCAGAAATAAAAGAGAAGAAATTAAAACTGATTAAAAAAATAAAAAGGATAATTCCAGACTACTGTGAACAATTATATACCAACAAACTGGACTACCTAGAAGTAATGGATAAGTTACTAAAATTTTATGATCTTCCAAGACTGAATCATGAAGAAATAGAAAGTCTGAATAGACCAATTACTAGTAAGAAGATTGAATCAGCAATCAAACACCTTGCAACAAACGGAAGTCCAGGACCAGATAGTTTTACTGGTAAATTTTACCAAAGATTCAAAGATTTAATACATATCCTTATCAAATTCTTCTAAAAAATTGAAGTGGAAACAATGGTACCAAATTCATTTTACAAGCCCAGCATTACCCTGATAACACAACCAGAGAAGACACCAGAGGAAAATAACATTACAGGCCAATAACACTGACAAAAACAGACAAAAATCATAAAAAAGGGCAAATTGAATTCAACAATGAATTGAAAGGATCATACACCATGATTACATGGGTTTTATTCTAGGAATGAAAGGATGGTTCATTTGCAAATCAATCTACATACTACACCACTTTAACAAAATGAAGCAAAACCCCCATGATCATCTTAATAGATACAATTGATATAATTTGACATCTATTTATGATACAAATTCTCAACAATATGGCTATAGATATAATAATGGCCATATATGACAAGCCAGTAGCTAACATCATAGTCATATGAAAAAGTAAAAGTTTTTTTTCTGAGATGAATAAGAAAACAAGGATGCCCACTCTTGCCACTTTTACTCAACACAGTATTTGGAAGTCCTAGCTAGAGCAAATGGGCAGGAAAAAGAAATAACAGACATCCAAATTAAAAAGGGAGAAATTGAACTATAACTATTTTTAAAATTATAACTGTTTTCAGATAATACAGCATTATATATGGAAAACTCTAAAGACACCACCAAAAAAATAGAAGTAAAATTTTTTTTTTCAGTAAAGTTGCAGGGTACAAAATCAATATATGAAATTCTGTTGTACTTTCCTATACTAACAGTAAAATATCAGAAAGAGAAATTAAGAAAATGACCAAATTTGGAATAGCATTCTCCCCTCCCCCAAAAATTTACCTCAGAATAAATTTAACCAAGATCTCTATTCTGAGAACTGCAAAACACTGATGAAATAAATCAAAGACACAAATAAATGGAAATGTATTCTGTGTTCATAGATTGAAAGAATTAATACTAAAATGTCTATACTACCAAAAGCCATCTATAGATTCAGTACAATTACTATCAAGTTTCCAATGACATTTTTTAGAAAAGTGGAAAAAACACTCTTAAAATTAAATGGAAAGACAAAAAACCCAAATAGCTAAAGGTATCCCAAGAAAAAACAATGCAGGAGTTATCAAAGTTCCACATTTCAAGCTACCCTATAAAGTTACAGTAATAAAAACAGTATTTAATGGTATAAAGCAGATACACACATCAATGGAACAGAATAGAAAGCTCAGAAATAAATACAAGATATATGGTCAACTTATTTGTGACAAAGGAGGCAAAAATATACAATGAGGAGAGCACAGTTTCTTCAATAAATTGTGCTGGAAAAATTGGACCGCCACATGCAAAATATGAAAGTAGACCACTATCATATACCACACCAAAAATTTATTCAGAATAAAGTCTTTAATATATGGTAAGAAGCCATAAAACTCCAAGAAGAAAACAGGCTGTAAACTCCTTGACATTGCTCTTGGTGATATTTCTGTAGATCTGATTCCAAAGGTAATGGCAATAAAAGTGAAAATAAACAAGTGGGACATCAAAGTAAAATGTTTCTGCACAGTGGAGGACACCATCAACAAGATAAAAGTCAAGCTACTGAATGGGAGAAGACAAATATGTAAATTACATATCCAATAATGAATAATGTCTAAAATATATAAAGAACCTATATATCTCAATAACAAAAAAATATGACTTAAATATGGGCAGATGATCTGAATAGACTCTTTACAAAGAAGATATACAGATGGCCAACAGGCACATCAAAAGATATTCATTATTCATCATCAGGGAAATCCACATTAAAACCACAAGAAAATATCATCTCACACCCCTCAGAGTGGCTATCATTAGAAAAATAACAAAAAATATGATGTGTTGGCAAGGATGTGGTGAAAAGAGAGCACTCATGCACTGTTAGAAAGTAAATTGGTGTAGCCACTAAGGAAAGCAGTATGGAGGCTCCCCAAAATATTAATATTGGAACTAGTATATGATCCAGTAATTTCATTTCTTAGAATTTATCTGAAGAAAATGAAAACGAATTTAAAAATAAGTATGGGTGGACTTTGAGGGTATTTGAGGACTTCATTAAGTAAAATAAGTCAGACAGATAAATACAAGTATTATATGATTTCCTTATATATGGAATCTAGACAGCAAAACAAATTTTGTACAAAACAAAGCAAAACTCATAGATACAGAGAATAGTTTGGTTGCCAAAAGGAATGGGGTTGGGGGGTGCTGGATGAAATGGGTGATGGGGATCATAGGTACAAACTTAACAGTTATAAAATAAGTAAGCCCTAGGGAAGTAATATAAAAAGTATTATGCCTCCATCAGAAAGGATGAATACCCAACTTTTGTATTACATGGACGGGACTGGAAGAGATTATGCTGAGTGAAATAAGTCAAGCAGAGAGAGTCAATTATCATATGGTTTCACTTATTTGTGGAGCATAACAAATATCATGGAGGACAAGGGGTGTTAAAGAGGAGAAGGGAGTTGGGGTAAATTGGAAGGGGAGGTGAATCATGAGAGACTATGGACTCTGAAAAACAATCTGAGGGGTTTGAAGTGGCGGGGGGTGGGAGGCTGGGGTACCAGGTGGTGGGTATTATAGAGGGCACGGATTGCATGGAGCACTGGGTGTGGTGAAAAAATAATGAATACTGTTTTTCTGAAAATAAATAAATTGAAAAAACAAAAACAAAAACAAAAACAAAAACAAAAACAATGAATTTTGGAACACTGAAAAAATTAAATTAAATAAAGAATACTAATCTGAGAGGTTTTTTTCATTCAACACTTAAAATATGTATTCTTGCTTGCATGCTTTCTGAGAAGTCTGTAATTCTTAATTTTCTTCCTCTGTAGGAAATATGGCCCCACTCCTGACTATAAGATTTTCTCCTTAGTTTGGTTATTGTAGATAATGTTGCTATGAACAATGGGGTGCAAGTATCCTTTTGAATTAGTATTTTTGTATTCTTTGGGTAAATATCTAGTAGTGTAATTGCTGGATCATAGGGTATTTCTATTTTTAACTTTTTTGAGGAACCTCCACAATGTTTTTCAGAGTGGCTGCACCAGTTTGCATTCCCACCAACAGAGCAAGAGGGTTCCCTTTTCTCCACATCCTTGCCAACACCTGTTATTTCTTGTGTTGTTGTTTTTAGCCATTCTGACAGGGTGAGACTCAGACATAAAAAGAATGAAATCTTGCCATTTGCAAAGATTTGGATAAAGCCAGAAAGTATTATGCTAAGCAAAATAAGTCAGTCAGAGAAGGACAAATACCATATGATTTCAGTCATATGTGGAATTTAAGAAACCAAACAAATGAGCGAAGGGGGAAAAAAAGAGCAAGAGAGGTAAACCAAGAAACAGAGTCAAGAACAAACTGATGGTTACCAGGGAGCAGATGGATAGGAGGATGGGTTAAATAGGTGATGCGGATTAAGGAGTGCACTTGTTGTGATGAGCACCAAATGTTTTAGGGAAGTGATGAATCACTACACTGTACATCTGAAACTAATATTATAATGTATGTTAACTAAATGGAATTTAAATAAAAACTTAAAAATAGATTTTCTCCTTGCTGGTTATTTTTTAGTAGTGTGAATATATTATGTCTAAGTGTGCATATTTGTTTCTATTCTCTTTTATATTTTTCTTGCTTGATGATCTCTGAACATTTTGAGTATTTGGTGTTTGTTAGTAATTTCAGAAAATTCACAGCTATTAATTCTTCAAATATTTCTTCTGTCTTGTTTTCTCTTTTCTACTTATGGGATGCCACTGACATGTGTATTACACCATTGTTATTATTCCATAGTGCTTGAATCTTCTGTACTATTTTCCTATTCTTTTTCCTCAGTAATTTCAGTCTGGGTAATTTCTATTTGCTCATCTTCAAGATTAGTGATTATTTCCTCAACTGTAATGAGCATACTGATGAGCTATCAAAGATGATCTAATTTCTGATTTCTGTTTTTCATTTCTAGTGTATCTATTTTATTCCTTCTTACAGTTTCTGTTTTCTTTTTTATTTATTTACTTGAGAGAGAGAGAGTAAGTGACAGAGAGAGCATGAGCAGGAAAGAGGGGCAGAGGGAGAGGGAGAAACAGATGCCCCACTGAGCAGGGAGCCCGAGATAGAGCTTGATCCCAGGACCCCGGGATCATGACCTGAGTTGAAGGCAGATACTTAACTGACTGAGCCACCCATGTGTTCCAATTTCTGTTTTCTGTTCAAGTATTTACATAATTTTTCATGCTTTCTCCTTTTTCATTAGAGCTTTTAATACAGGGTTTCCAAGGTATCCCAACCTCAGCATAATAAACATTTCCAGCCAGATAATTCTATAGTAAGGTGCTGTTCTGTGTATTGTAGGATGCTTAATATTCATGGTCTCTACTCACTAGATGTCATAGCTCATCTTATGATAATGATAAATACCTCCAGACTTTTCCAAATGTTCCCTGTGGGCAAAATTTCCCCTCCTTCTTTGATAACCAGTGCTTCAACATATTAATCATAGTTGTTTTAAATTCCCTTTCTGATATTTTTAACAATCATCTCATATCTCAGTCTGCTTTGGATAATTTCTTTGCCACTTCAAACTGTTTTTTTCATGTTTTTTGTCATGCTACATAGATTTTTTGTTTGTTTGTTTAAAGATGAACAGGATGGGGCCTGTGAGGGATAAAAACCACAAGAGACTCTTAATCTCAGGAAACAAACTGAGGGTTGCTTGGGGTCGGGAGAGGGAGTGATAGGTGGCTGGGGGATGGACATTGGGGAGGATATGTGCTATGGTGAGTGCTGTGAACTGTGTAAGACTGATGAATCACAGACCTGTACCCCTGAAGCAAATAATACATTATATGTTAATAAAAAAATCTTTAAAAATATATATCTAGAAATCTATAATATTATTGATAATAAACACCATTTATTGAAAAAATGAAGATGAACATGTATAGAGTGGTAGATACTGAGATACTTTTTTATACTCCAGGATTAGCATGTTTTTCCTTCTGCTGGGCCTTTAGTGTGGATTCTTATGTTGCTCTAGTCAGGAGTTGGACTAGGTTTGAAATTTGCTTAGTCCCTATTGTTGCTATGGTTACAGGAGTTGGAATTTGTTGCTATGGTTATCTGAGTTGGATTCTGTTGTTGCTATGGGCACAAGAGATTTCAAAAATCCTCTAGTGAGACCTTGTTTTTGTCTCTCCTCTTGAATTTGGATCTTTCTTTTGTTTTGCTCCCCGTAGTCAGTCTCTTGAAATCCTTCCAGTTGTACTCCACTATAATATTTACTCGAGGTTCATTAGTCTGGTAAGGTGGAAGTTGGTGAAGGGGACATTCTCTGATACTCTTTTTAAGCTTCAGTGTTAGGCAAATATTTTTAACCTGAGTTTTGAGACTTGCTCTTCACAAATATTCCTATAATTTCTCCAAAAGCAGAAGATTTTAGGAAGGTAAATATGGCCTCAGTTTTTGTGGGGGATTGCATTTCTCTCACTCTGCTGCAGTGGGTTTCTTTTAGTGCACTACCTTGAAGATGAAATCTTTTGTTCTGTAGTGCAGATGGAGTGGGGGAGGATGTTGGACTATGTTGATTTTAACAGTTGCTATTGTTGTTCTCTTCCTCTGGCCAGAAACATGGGGGAGCTTTCTCAGGTTCCTCTTCAGTCTTACCTCTGGGTTTTCTGGAAGGGGAAGAAGGCCTGCAAATAGGTGAGAACACACTTCTGCTATGGCCCTTATCCTAATCCATGTTAATTTATGCTCACATGCTAATCCATAGTTGCCCTTTAGCAGTTCACTAAATAATTCCACTTTAATCTTGAAGGTTATATGGCATTTTAAAACATTTATTCTGGGTATACAGTGATCCAGTCCTGTTTTTTTTTTATAAACATATAATGTATCTTTATCCCCAGGGGTACAGGTCTGTGAATCACCAGGTTTACACACTTCACAGCACTCACCAAAGCACATACCCTCCCCAATGTCCATAACCCCACCCCCCTCTCCCAAACTCCCTCCCCCCAGCAACCCTCAGTTTGTTTTGTGAGATTAAGAGTCACTTATGGTTTGTCTCCCTCCCAATCCCATCTTGTTTCATTCATTCTTCTCCTACCCCCTTAACCCCCCAGTCCTGTTTTTATCTGTAGGCAACTTTCCAGATTTCAGATCAATTATCTGCCCTTCGACTTCATTTATCCAATAGGTTAAGAAGAGTTGTTAATTTACATTTGTTTAGCATTTTTCTTGTTCTGTGGGTCAACATAATGTTCTTTCCACATTTCTATATCCTCCAGGTGATATCAGAGACTATTGTTAATAAACTTTAAAATAAAAATTTAGTTATTTTTATTTAAATAATAAAAATTACCTTATATGTTTACCCATGCACTTATCATTTTGGAGGATCCCTATTCCATTGTGTAGATCCATATTTCCACCTGGCATCATTTTCCTTATGTCTCAACGACTTCATTTAACAATTTTGTACTGTGGATCCACTGTTGATGTATTTCTGAAAAAGTTTTCATTTTACTTAACATTTTTTCCCTCAGCTGTATCTTTTATTGCCATGATTCATTCATTCCATAACTGGAAGCCTGTATCTCCCACTACTTTTTTTTACTTTATTTTTTAAATTAACATATAATGTATTATTTTTCCCAGGGGTACAGGTCTGTGAATCATCAGTCTTACACAATTCACAGCACTCACCATAACACATACCCTCCCCAATGTCCATCACACAGCCACCCTATTCTTTCCCCCCACCTTCAGCAACCCTCAGTTTGTTTCCTGAGATTAAGAGTCTCTTATGGTTTGTCTCCCTCCCTGGTCCCATTTTGTCTCATTTGTCCCTCCCTTTCCCCCAAAACCCCCAGCCTTGCCTCTCAAATTCCTCATATCACAGAGATCATATGAAAATTGTCTTTCTCTTATTGACTTATTGCTTAGCGTAATACCCTCCAGTTCCATCCACTTCACTGCAAATGGTAAGATTTCAGGTTTTTTGTTGGCAGCATAGTATTTCATTGTGTGTGTGTATATATATATATATATACACACACACACACACACCACATCTTCTTTATCCATTCATCTGTTGATGGATATCTAGTCTCTTTCTGTAGTTTGGCTATTGTGAGCATTTCTGCTATAAACATTCAGGTGCATATGCCCCTTTGGATCATTACATTTCTAACTTTAGGATAAATACTCAGTAGTGTGATTGCTGCGTCATAGTGTAGCTCTATTTTCAACTATTTGAAGAACCTCCATACTGTTTTTCAGAATGGCTGCACCAGCTTGCATTCCAACCAACAATGTAGGAGGGTTCCCCTTTCTGCACATTCTCACCAATACCTGATTTTCCTGACTTGTTAATTTTAGCCATTCTGACTGGTGTGAGGTGGCATCTCAATGTGGCTTTGATTAGTATTTCCCTGATGCTGAGTTATGTTGAGCACTTTTTCATGGGTCTCTTGGCCATTTAGATGTCTTTGCAGAAATGTCTGTTCATATCTTCTGCCCAATTCTTGATTGGATTATTTGTTCTTTGGGTGTTGAGTTTTGTAAGTTCTTTATAGATTTTGGATACTAGCCCTTGCTCTGATATGTCATTTGCAAATATCTTCTCCCATTCTGTCAGTTGTCTTTTGATTTTGTTGACTGTTTCCTTTGCTGTGCAAAAGTTTTCATCTTGATGAAGTCCCAAGAGTTCCTTTTTACCCTTGCTTCCCTTGCCTTTGGTGATGTGTCTAGGAAGATGTTGCTGCGGCTGAGGTCGAAGAGGTTGCTGCCTGTGTTCTCCTCAAGGATTTTGATGGATTCCTTTCTCACATTGAGGTCCTTCATCCATTTTGAGTCTATTTTTGTGTGTGCTGTAAGGAAATGGTCCAATTTTATTTTTCTGCATGTGGCTGTCCAATTTTCCCAGCACCATTTATTGAAGAGGCTGTCTTTTTTCCATTGGACATTCTTTCGTGCTTTGTCGAAGATTAGTTGACTATAGAGTTGAGGGTCTATTTCTGGGCTCTCTATTCTGTTCCATTGAGCTATGTGTCTGTTTTTGTGCCAGTACCATGCTGTCTTGATGATGACAGCTTTGTAATAGAGCTTGAAGTCCGGAATTGTGATGCCACCAACGTTGGCTTTCTTTTTCAATATCCCTTGGGCTATTCGAGGTCTTTTCTGGTTCCATATAAATTTTAGAATTATTTGTTCCATTTCTTTGAAAAAGATGGATAGTACTTTGATAGGAATTGCATTAAATGCGTAGATTGCTTTAGGTAGCAGAGACATTTTCACAATATTTATTCTTCCAATCCAGGAGCATGGAACATTTTTCCATTTCTTTGTGTCTTCCTCCATTTCTTTCATGAGTACTTTATAGTTTACTGAGTATAGATTCTGTGCCTCTTTGGCTAGGTTTATTCCTAGGTATCTTATGGTTTTGGGTGCAATTGAAAATGGGATTGACTCCTTAATTTCTCTTTCTTCTGTCTTGCTGTTGGTGTAGGGAAATGCAACTGATTTCTGTGCATTGATTTTATATCCTGACACTTTACTGAATTCCTGTATAAGTTCTAGCAGTTTTGGAGTGGAGTCTTTTGGGTTTTCCACATATATTATCATATCATCTGCGAAGAGTGATAATTTGACTTCTTCTTTGCCGATTTGGATGCCTTTAATTTCCTTCTGTTGTCTGATTGCTGAGGCTAGGACCTCTAGTACTATGTTGAATAGCAGTGGTGATCATGGACATCCCTGCCATGTTCCTGACCTTAGTGGAAAAGCTTTCAGTTTTTCTCCATTGAGAATGATATTTGCGGAGGGTTTTTCATAGATGGCTTTGATGATATTGAGGTATGTGCCCTCTATCCCTACACTTTGAAGAGTTTTGATCAGGAAGGGATGCTGTACTTTGTCAAATGCTTTTTCAGCATCTATTGAGAGTATCATATGGTTCTTGTTCTTTCTTTTATTGATGTGTTGTATCACATTGACTGATTTGCGGATGTTGAACCAACCTTGCAGCCCTGGAATAAATCCCACTTGGTCGTGGTGAATAATCCTTTTAATGTACTGTTGAATCCTATTGGCTAGTATTTTGTTGAGTATTTTCGCATCTGTGTTCATCAAGGATATTGGTCTATAGCTCTCTTTTTTGATGGGATCCTTGTCTGGTTTTGGGATCAAGGTGATGCTGGCCTCATAAAATGAGTTTGTAAGTTTTCCTTCCATTTCTATTTTTTGGAACAGTTTCAGGAGAATAGGAATTAGTTCTTCTTTAAATGTTTGGTAGAATTCCCCCGGGAAGCCGTCTGGCCCTGGGCTTCTGTTTGTTTGGAGATTTTTAATGACTGTTTCAATCTCCTTACTGGTTATGGGTCTGTTCAGGCTTTCTACTTCTTCCTGGTTCAGTTGTGGTAGTTTATATATTTCTAGGAATGCATCCATTTCTTCCAGATTGTCAAATTTGTTGGCGTAGAGTTGCTCATAGTATGTTCTTATAATAGTTTGTATTTCTTTGGTGTTAGTTGTGATCTCTTCTCTTTCATTCATGATTTTATTTATTTGGGTCCTTTCTCTTTTCTTTTTGATAAGTCTGGCCAGGGGTTTATCAATTTTATTAATTCTTTCAAAGAACCAGCTCCTAGTTTCGTTGATTTGTTCTATTGTTTTTTTGGTTTCTATTTCATTGATTTCTGCTCTGATCTTTATGATTTCTCTTCTCCTGCTGGGCTTAGGGTTTCTTTCTTGTTCTTTCTCCAGCTCCTTTAGGTGTAGGGTTAGGTTGTGTACGTGAGACCTTTCTTGTTTCTTGAGAAAGGCTTGTACCGCTATATATTTTCCTCTCAGGACTGCCTTTGTTGTGTCCCACAGATTTTGAACCGTTGTATTTTCATTGTCATTTGTTTCCATGATTTTTTTCAATTCTTCTTTAATTTCCCGGTTGACCCATTCATTCTTTAGAAGGATGCTGTTTAGTCTCCATGTATTTGGGTTCTTTCCAAACTTCCTTTTGTGGTTGAGTTCTAGCTTTAGAGCATTGTGGTCTGAAAATATGCAGGGAATGATCCCAATCTTTTGATACCGGTTGAGTCCTGATTTAGGACCGAGGATGTGATCTATTCTGGAGAATGTTCCATGTGCACTACAGAAGAATGTGTATTCTGTTGCTTTGGGATGAAATGTTCTGAATATATCTGTGATGTCCATCTGGTCCAGTGTGTCGTTTAAGGCCTTTATTTCCTTGCTGATCTTTTGCTTGGATGATCTGTCCATTTCAGTGAGGGGAGTGTTAAAGTCCCCTACTATTATTGTATTATTGTTGATGTGTTTCTTTGATTTTGTTATTAATTGGTTTATATAGTTGGCTGCTCCCACGTTAGGGACATAGATATTTAAAATTGTTAAATCTTCTTGTTGGACAGACCCTTTGAGTATGATATAGTGTCCTTCCTCATCTCTTACTATAGTCTTTGGCTTAAAATCTAATTGATCTGATATAAGGATTGCCACTCCTGCTTTCTTCTGATGCCCATTAGCATGGTAAATTCTTTTCCACCCCCTCACTTTAAATCTGGAGGTGTCTTCGGGCTTAAAATGAGTTTCTTGGAGGCAACATATAGATGGGTTTTGTTTTTTAATCCATTCTGATACCCTGTGTCTTTTGACAGGGGCATTTAGCCCTTTAACATTCAGGGTAGCTATTGAGAGATATGAATTTAGTGCCATTGTATTGCCTGTAAGGTGACTGTTACTGTGTATGGTCTCTGTTCCTTTCTGATCTACCACTTGTAGGCTCTCTCTTTGCTTAGAGGACCCCTTTCAATATTTCCTGTAGAGCTGGTTTGGTGTTTGCAAATTCTTTCAGTTTTTGTTTGTCCTGGAAGCTTTTAATCTCTCCTTCTATTTTCAATGATAGCCTGGCTGGATATAGTATTCTTGGCTGCATGTTTTTCTCGTTTAGTGCTCTGAAAATATCATGCCAGCTCTTTCTGGCCTGCCAGGTCTCTGTGGATAAGTCAGCTGCCAATCTAATATTTTTACCATTGTATGTTACAGACTTCTTTTCCCGGGCTGCTTTCAGGATTTTCTCTTTGTCACTGAGACTTGTAAATTTTACTATTAGGTGACGGGCTGTGGGCCTATTCTTATTGATTTTGAGGGGCATTCTCTGAACCTCCTGAATTTTGACGCTCATTCCCTTTGCCATATTGGGGAAATTCTCCCCCATAATTCTCTCCAGTATACCTTCTGCTCCCCTCTCTCTTTCTTCTTCTTCTGGAATCCCAATTATTCTAATGTTGTTTCGTCTTATGGTGTCACTTATCTCTCGAATTCTCCCCTCGTGGTCCAGTAGCTGTTTGTCCCTCTTTTGCTCAGCTTCTTTATTCTCTGTCATTTGGTCTTCTATATCACTAATTCTTTCTTCTGCCTCATTTATCCTAGCAGTGAGAGTCTCCATTTTTGATTGCACCTCATTAATAGCTTTTTTGATTTCAACTTGGTTAGATTTTAGTTCTTTTATTTCTCCAGAAAGGGCTTTTATATCTCTCAAGAGGGTTTCTTTAATATCTTCCATGCCTTTTTCGAGCCCGGCTAGAACCTTGAGAATTGTCATTCTGATCTCTAGATCTGACATATTACCAATGTCTGTATTGATTAGGTCCCTAGCCTTCGGTACTGCCTCTTGTTCTTTTTTTTGTGTTGAATTTTTCCGTCTTGTCATTTTGTCCATATAAGAGTATATGATGGAGCAAGTAAAATACTAAAAGGGTGGCAACAACCCCAGGAAAATATGCTTTAACCAAATTAGAAGAGATCCCAAATCGTGAGGGGAGAGAAAGGGGATAAAAAGAGGTTCAAAAAGGAAGAAATTTAAAAAAAAGGAAAAAAAAAAAGAAAAGAAAAGAATTAAAAAAAAGAAAACAAATAAGAAAAATATAAAAAAGAAAAAAAATATATATTGGACAAACTAGTTAAAAAACGTTAAAAAAGGAAAAGGTAAAAGTTAAAAAAAAATTTACCAGAAGGCGAGAAAAAAAACAAAAAAATGAAAAAGAAAAAAATTAAATTAACTGCAAGACTAAAAAAAAATCACAGGGAAAAAGCCATGAGTTCTGTGCTTTGCTTTCTCCTCCTCTGGAATTCTGCTGCTCTCCTTGGTATTGAAACCGCACTCCTTGGTAGGTGAACTTGGTCTCGGCTGGATTTCTTGTTGGTCTTCTGGGGTAGGGGCCTGTTGTAGTGATTCTCAAGTGTCTTTGCCCCAGGCGGAATTGCACCGCCCTTACCCGGGGCCGGGGTGAGTAATCCGCTCAGGTTTGCTTTCAGGAGCTTTTGTTCCCTGAGCGCTTTCCGTAGAGTTCCGGAGGACAGGAATACAAATGGCGGCCTCCTGATCTCCGGCCCGGAGGAGCCGAGAGCCCAGGGCCCCACTCCTCAGTGCGCCCTCAGAGAACAGCGCCCAGTTACTCCCGTCTGCCTGACCTCCGGCCACGCTCCGAGCTCACCGAGCCTGCGACTGGTTCAAGGTAACACTGAGCTGTGAGCTTACTGTCAGCTCTGTCTCTGTAGCCGGCTTTCCTGTTCCAATACCCGCAAGCTCTGCGACACTCAGACACCCCCGATCCTTCTGTGACCCTGCGAGACCTGAGGCCACGCTGACCCCACGTGGGCTTCGCCCCGGTTTAGCCTCTGGAGCGATGTCCCTCAGCGGAACAGACTTTTAAAAGTCCTGATTTTGTGCACCTTTGCTCCGCTGCTTGCTGGGAGCCGGCCCCTCCCCCCGGGGTCTATCTTCCCGTTGTTTTGGATTCACTTCTCCGCCGGTCCTACCTTTCAGAAAGTGGTTGTTTTTCTGTTTCCAGAATTGCTGTTGTTCTTCTCTTCGATCTGCCGATGGATTTTCAGGTGTTTGCAATCTTTAGATAAGCTATCTAGCTGATCTCCGGCTAGCTGATGTAATCTCAGCCTGCTACTTCTCCGCCATCTTGACTCCTCCCCCCGGTTGTCTCTCTTTTGCTCAACTTCTTTATTCTCCATCATTTGGTTTTCTATATCACTAATTCTCTGTTCTGCTTCATTTATCCTAACAGTAAGAGCCTCCATTTTTTTATGCACCTCATTAATAGTTTTTTTTAAAAATTTCAACTTAGTTAGATTTTAGTTCTTTAATTTCTCCTGAAAGGAATTCTCTAGTAACTTTTTGAATAGATGCATCACCTCACATGTTTTCGGTTTATACCTAAGAATGGAATTGGTGAATCATATGATAATGCTATATTATCATTAACTTTTTAATAAACTTCCAAAGTGTTTTTTACAGTGACTGCACACATTTGCATTTACACCAATATGTCGAGTTCCAACTGATATGAACATGAATTTTAAAACAGCCACAATAAAAATGTCACAAGAATAATTAAAATTCTCTTGAAACAAATGAAAACTTAGAAATTATTGTTTAAAAATGAAACATAACAAAAGTTAAAATGGACATTCTAGAAGTGAATATAATGAACAAAGAAAATATTACTGCTTAGCTTGACAATAAATTGATATTACAGAATGAAAACAATATACTGGAGGATAGGACAATCAAATTATTCAAGCTGAAAAACAAAAAATAGACTGAAAAAATGAATAAAGACTAAGGGGTCTGAACAAAAGATCTAACGTTTATATCATCAAAATCTCACATAGAAACGGAGAAGTGAGATTAAAAATTTAAAAATAATTGCCTGGGGTGCTAGGGTGGCTCAGTGGGTTAAGCTTCTGCCTTCAGCTCAGGACATGATCTCGGGGTCCTAGAATCGAGCCCTGTGTTGGGCTTTCTGCTCAGCAGGAAGCCTTCTTCCCCCTCCCTCTCTCTGCCTGACTCTCTGCCTACTTGTGATCTCTCTTTGTCTGTGTCAAATAAATAAATCAATAAAATCTTAAAAAATTTAAAAGTAATTGTCTATGGGAGCACCCAAATACATGAAGTGGTTAATAACAAATGTAAAGAAACTAATCAATGGTAATACAATAATAGTAGGGGAATATACCACCCCACATACATCAAAGGACAGATCATTCAACTAAAAATTTGGCAAGAAATGACACATTGGGACATATTGATTTAATGGATATATTTTAACATCCCAACCTAAAACAGAAGAATATACATTCTTTTCAGGTACACATGCAACATTCTCCAGATCTGATCACATATTAGGCCTCAAAACAACTCTCAACAAATTCAGAGAGCTCACAATCATACCATGCATCTTTTCTGACCACAGTGCTATGAAACTAGAAATCAACCACGAGAAAAAATCAGGAAAGACCACAAATACATAGAGGTTAAAGAACATGCTATTAAATAATCAATAGGTTAAGTAAGAAATCAAAGAAGAAATCCAAAAGGACATGGGAACAAACGAAAATGAAAACATAATGGACCAAAGCTTTTGGGATGCATCAGAAAGTGGATGTAAGAGGGAAGTTTATAGCAATACAGGCTTACCTCAAAAAGGAAGAAAAATCTCTAATAAACAACCTAAACTTACTCCTAAAAGAGATAGGGGGGAAAAACAAGCAAACCCCCAAACGAGCAGAAGGAAGGAAATAATAAAATGAGAGCAGAAATAAATGATATGGAAGTAACAATATAATAGAACAAATCAATGAAACCAGGGGCTGGTTTTTGAAAAGATAAATAACATTTGCACACCTCTAGCCAGACTAATAAAAAAACAGAGACAGGACTCAAATAAATGAAAGAGGAGAAATTACAACAAACATCACAGAGATACAAACAATTATTAAGAGAATATTATGAAGAATTATATGCCAAAAAATTGGACAACTTAGAATAAATGGATAAATTCCTACAAACATGTATCCTACCAAAATTGAAGCAGGAAGAATTACAAAATTTGAATAAATCAATTACCAGCAAAGAGATTTTGTCAGTAATCAAAAATCTCCCAACAAACAAAAGTCTAGGACAAGGTGGCTTAACATGAAAATCCTACTGAACTTTTAAAGAAAATGTAATACCTGTTCTCCTCAAATTATTCCAAAGTATAGGACGAAGGAAAACTTCCAAATTAATTTTGTGGGGCCAGCTTAACTCTGATACCAAAACCAGATAAAGACACCATGAAAAAGGAGAACTAAAGGCAACGTACTTGATGAACATACATACAAAAATCCAAAACAAAATATTAGCAAAGAGAATCCAACAATACATTAAAAAATCATTCAACAAGATTAGTGGGATTTACTGCAGGAATGCAAGTGTGGTTCAATATTCACAAATCAATCAACATGACACATCATATCAATAAGAGAAAAGGAAACAGAGAGTCATTTCAGTAGAAACAGAAAATGCATTTGACAAAATACAATATCCATTCATAATAAAAGCCCTCAACAAAGTAGTTGCAAGGGGAACATATTTTGACATAATAAAAGGGCATATATGAAAACAGCAAGCATCATACTCAAAGGGGAAAAACAGAGCATTCCCCCTGAGGTCAAGAACAAGACAAGGATGTCCACTCTCACCACTTGTATTCAGCAGAGAAGTGGAATTCCTAGCCACAGCAATTAGACAACAAAAAGAGATAAAAGGCATCCAAATTGAAAAGGAAGAAGTAAAACTTACATTATTTGCAGATGATATGATACTCTACATAGAAAATTCTAAAGACTCCACCTAAAAACTACTAGGATAGAAAAATGAATTCAGTAAAGTTGCAGGATACAAAAATCAATGTACAGAAAACTGTTGCATTTCTATACACTACTAATGAAGCAGCAGAAGAGAAATCAAAAGATCAATACCATTTACAATTGCACCAAAAACAATATACATAGGAATAAACCTAACCAAATAAGTGAAAGATTTATACCCTGAAAAATATAAAACACTGATGAAAGAAATTGAAGATGACACAAAGAAATGGAAAGACATTCCGCACTCTTGGATAGGAAGACTACTGCTAAAATGTCTATATTACCCCAAAAATCTACAGATATAATGCAATCACTATCAAAATACCACCAGGAGTTTTGACAAAACCGGAACAAAAATCCTAAAATTTGTATGGGGCCACAGAAAACACCAAATAGCAAAAGAAATTGTGAAAAAAAAAAGGCATAGCTGGAAGTATCATAATTCCAGATGTCAAGTTACATTGCAAAGCTGTAGTGATCAAGAGACAGTATGGTACTGGCATAAAAATAGATGCATAGATCAATGGAACAGAATAGAAAACCCAGAAATGAATCCACAATTATATGGTCAATTAGTCTTTGACAAAGAAGGAAGGAATATCCATTGGAAAAAGAACAGTCTCTTCAACAAATTGTGTTGGGAAAACTGGACAGCTACATGCAAAATAATAAAAGTGGACCACTTTCTTATTCCATACACAAAAATAAATTCAAAATGGGTTAAATACCTAGATATGAGACCCAAAACCATAAAAATCCTGGAAGAAAACACAGAAAGTAAAATCTCTGACATTGGTTATGGCAACATCTTTTTCAGCATGTCTCCTAAGGTAATGGAAACAAAAGCAAAAATTAACTGTTGGTACTTCATCAAAATAAAAAGTTCTGCACAGTGAAAGAAAAAACCAACAAACCTAAAAGGTGACTTACAGAATGGGAGAAGATATTTGTATGTGACATATCAGATAAAGGGTTAATATCCAAAATATGAAAAGAACATATACAAATCAACACCCCCCCCAAACCCAAATAATCTAACTGGAAAATGGACAGAAGAAATGAACAGACATTTCTCCAGAGAAGACATACAGATGTCCAACAGACACCTGAAAAGATTCTTATCATCACACATCATCAGGAAAATGCAATCAAAACTGCAATGAGATGCCACCTCACACCTCCCAGAATAGCTAAAATAAAAAACAGAAGAAACAATGTGTATTAGTGAGAATAAAGAAAAGGGAACCCTTGTGTCTTTTTGTGGGGAATGCTAACTGGGCAGCCACTGTGGAAAATAGTTTGGAGTTTTCTCAAAAATTTAAATATGTTCAAGCAATTGCACTACTAGGTATTTATCCACAGGATACAAAAATATTAATTTAAAGGCATTATGCAGCCCTGTGTTTATAGCATCATTATTTAATAATAGCCAAGATGTAGAAACAGTCCATGTGTTCATCAATTGATGAATAGATAGAGATGGTGTGGAATATATATATAGATAGATATAGATATAGATATATTTCAGTCATATAAAAGAAGGAAATCTTGCCATTTCCAATGATATGGATGGGGCTAAAGAGCATAATGCTAAGTGAAAATTCAGTCAGAAAGACAAATATTTTCATTCACCTGTGGAATTTAAGAAACAAAACAAGTCAGCAAGGGGGAAAAAAAAAAGAAAGGGAGAGACAAACCAAAAAAACAGAATTTTAACTATTGAGAACAAACTGATGGTTACCAGAGGGGCAGTGGGTGGGAGCTGGTGAAATAGGTGATGGGGATGAAGTAGTGCACTTATGGTGAACACTGAGTGATGTGTGGAATTCCACTATATTGTATACCTGAAACTAATATAAAACTTCATATTAACTATTCTAGAATTTAAATAAAATAGAGAAAAAATAATGAAAATAATAGTCTCAAACACTGAAATATGACAAAAGATATAAACCTAAAGACTGAAACTCCTGAGTTAAACCACCAAAAATAGGTGAACCAAAATAAATCATGTAAAGACATGTCATAAATTTCTGAAAAGTAAATATCAACAGAAAAACACCTTTAGGGAAGGTGTTTCATCTGATCTCTTGAAATCAGCTAGATATCCATGCAATTGTTCTTAACAGCTGTGAATTTAACCTGAGATCTAAGAAAAGAATTGCTGCAATCCTAGAAATAGAAAAGGGAACACTTTTGGCAAGGTAGGACGTGCAAAGAAGTGAATATGATGGGATATATTGGAAGATAAACTGCAGGGGGAGGGAGGCTCCATCACCTGGTTACCTGCTCAGGTGGCAAAGGGCCAGAATCCTAGGTGTGATCTCAAGTGTGATCTCAAGTGTGATCTCAAGAACCCCGGGGTCACAGAAAGAACAGTGATGCCTGAGTGTGACGGAGTTCCGAGGCCTTGGAGCAGGGAAGCTGGCTGTAATTAGAGAGCCCTGATGTGGACTCTCAGCTAGGTGATACCATAAGCCATGAACCATGGCACGATTAGGGCCTGCTTTCCAAGTGGGAGACCAGCAAAAAATGGTGCCCTCCTTCATCCTCTGGGAGGAGCTGTCAGGGTGCATGCACTATTGGGCAACTTCTCCAGGAGCAGAGACCAAGTAATCAGCGGAGCTGTGGTGAGAAAACCCCTCCCTCCTCCGGTAGGAGTGGTGCCCTTTGCACCACAAGAATCTTCAGAGTTTGGCGCTTCTCCCTGGGGGTGCACTGAAGAGTGGGGGCCAGCTCTGTGGCTGGAGATCAGGGTGCCACCATTTTTATTTTTATTTTATTCTCTAAATTGGCTCAGAAAGCCTATAGGGAACAAAAGCCACATAGAGCAACCAGAAGCAGAGTACACTGAGCCTGGGCCCCTATCAAAGCACATTGTAACACTTGAGACATCTGAGAATCAGTGCAACAGACCCCTCCGCAGAAGGTGAGCAGAAGCATCAGGCTAATACCAAGTTTATGAATCACATAGAACTTAAAAACTCCCACACTAGGGGAAAATGGTATATAGAATTCAAGGTTTTTTCATGATTCTTTAGTCTTTCAGTTTAAAATTTCCTTTTTCCTTTCTTCTTTTTTTCTTTCTCAACTAGTTCATTTTATTGACTCTTTTGTAAGTCCGTTTTTAATTTTCATTTTTACATTTACATTTTATAGATATATTCTTCATTTTTTGCTTCCTTTCATTGTATTTAAATATATATATGAAGTTTTTCTTCCTTTATAATTTTGGGATCTAGTGTCTGTTAGATTATATTCTCCCCCCTCCCCTTTTTTTCCTTTTTGTTTCTGGTCTTTTAGTCAAATCAAGGGCACCCCGGCCTAAATGACCTAAACTAGAAATTTAAGCCCTCCCACAAATGGCTATCTTTGAAAACCAGGGGGGCTAACACCTGGGAGAGCTGGAGGGATGTAGGAAACCAAAACTGCACTCTTGAAGGGCTTGCACATAAATTCATTTGTACCAAACCAAGTTCCAAAACAGGCAGTGCTTTGAGAAGCACTTATGCTATGTGTATGGGAGATTCATTGACTAGTATTAGGGAGTATACCAGAGGGGCAGGAGTATGTTGGAGAACTCACTAGAGACAAAGGCACTGACTGACGGGTGCCATTTTTTGCCTGCCTTCTTCCTCACTAGCCTGGTGCTGGTAGGCACCAATTTTGGTGTTCTCAATCTTCCTTGCTAGTGGTGGTTACCCCACCTGTACATTCTCTGTAACCTATCTCACCAGGCTTGGCCTAGTTATTGTCCACTGTGCCCCCAGCTCATCAGATCTGGCAAGTGGGATCATCCTGGGCAAGTGCAACTCCATTAGAGCTCCAACCTTGCCAAAGTTAACTGGCAGTCTTGCCCTGGCTTAGCACTCATTCACTGAGGTCCCTGTCTTGCCAGACCTGGCAAGTGGGCTTGTCCCAGGTTGGTGTTTCTCACTGCAATCATTGCTTCACCAGACACCAGCAGGTAGGCTCACCCAGTCTTGGTGCTTGTTCACTGCAACACACACTTTGACAGTCCAAGGGGATAGGTTTATCCCAGCCTGTCATCATCCACCATGGTACTGTCAGTTCAGACAAACCTGACAAAAAGTACACTCCTTGAACATCTGGCACTGCTGGTTGGGGGAATTACATTTCTGGTCCCTGTGGGACTGAAAAAAAAAATCAGCAAGACAGGAGGTAGAAGGCTACTACTCCCAGGACACTGCACAGACAACAGACAGAAACACAACTCCAGATTTCCAGCAAACACTCCTTCAAGACAGGAAGAGACAGCTGCATCACCAAATACAAACAAATATAGAGAGGAAAAATGAGACAGAGAAATATGTTCTAAATGAAAGAATAAGACAAAACCTCAGAAAAAAGACAATGAAAGCAGTCTACTTGATAAAGTGTTCAAAGTAATAATAGTGTTACTGAACTTTGGAGAAGAAAGACTAAGCACAGTGAGTTCTTCAGGAAGAATATAGAAAATATAAGAAAGTTCCCACAGGAGTTACAGAGCTGAAGAATAAAATATCTAAACTGAAAAATATGCAAGAAGGGTTCAATAGCAGCCTGGATGAAGCAGAAGAACAAATCAGTGAGCTGGAAGACAAAGCAATGGCAATGGATAAGACAGAGCAGGGGAAAAAAGTGAACATTTTAAGGGACTTTTGGGATAACATCAAGTGATATGCGAATCATAGAGGGCCCAGAAAAAGAGTGAAAGTGTCAGAAAAATTATTTGAAGAAATTATAGTTGAAAACATTCCTAATCTGGGGCAAAGAAACAGACATCAATCCAGTTCCAGGAATCCCAATAAGTCCCAAATAAAATGAACTCAAAGAGATCCACACCAAAACACAATTTAATAGAAATGTCAAAATTTCATTAATAAAAGATCTTAAAAAAACAAGAGAAAAAACAACTTATGTACAAGGGAAACCCCATAAGGCTCTGAGCAGATTATTCAGCAGATATTCTGCACACAGAAGAGAGAAGCATAACATATTCAAAGTGCTCAAATGAGAAAGAAAACAAACAAGAACTTCCAATGAAGAATTCTCATTGAAAGAGAGATCAATAGTTTTCCAGTTAAGCAAAAGCTGAAGGAATTCATCCGTCATGCACCCTTAAAAGAAATGTTAAAGGGATTTATCTAAGTTGAAAAGAAATGGCACTAATTACTAACAAACATGAAAAAGTGAAAACCTCACTGGAACAAGTAAATATATACAGGCTTGTTAATATATATATAAATATATATAATATAAATTATATAAATATATAATATATAAAGTAAGTTTATATATACATAAAACTTGTTTTATTGGTCTTTACTATACTTTATACATTTATACTGCATTTTCTACAAATTGACGTTTTGTGGCAACCCTGAATTAAGCAAGTTTATCTGCACCATTTTTCTAGCAGCATTTGTTCACTTAATGTCTCTGTGTCACGTATCGGTAATTATTGCAATATTTCAGATTCTATCCTTATTACTTTTTTATATAGTTTTCTGTAATAAGTAATGTTTGATGTCATTATTGTAATTATTTTGGGATGTCATGAAACTTCCATATCAGACTTAGTTGATAAATGTGTATGTTTTGACTGCTCTACCATTGGGCCATTCTTCCATATTTTTTTGTCTCCATGGGCTTCCATATTCCCTGAGAACAACAATATTAGAACAGGGCTAACTAATAATCCTACAATGGCCCCAAAGTCTTCAAGGAAAGGAAAAGCTCTCTCACTTTAAAATCAAAAGCTAGAAATGATAGCTAAAATGGGGTAAAAGCTAGGTCTCTTCCACTAAACAGACAAATTTTGAATGCAAAAAAATTAAAAAGTTCTTAAAATAAATTCAATATAATACTCCAGTGAACACACAAATGATAACAAAGTCAAATAGCCTTACTGATAATATGGAGAAAGTTTTGGTGGTCTGAATATAAGATCAAACCAGCCAAAAATTCCCTTAAGCCAAATCCTAATCCAGAGCAAGGCCCTAACTCTTTTTAATTCTGTGAAGGTTTAGAGAAGTGAGGAAGCTGCAGATGAAAAATATGAAGAGAGCAGTAACTAGATTATGAGGTTTAAAAAAAAGGCCATCTCCATAACATAAAAGTGCAAGGTGAAGCAGCAAGTGCTGATGTGGAAGACACAGCCAAGTTATTCAGATGATCTAGCTAAGATAACTAATAATGGTGGCTACACTAAATAACTGATTTTCACTGCATACCAAGCAACTTTCTATTAGAAGATGCCATCTAAAAATTTTGTAGCTAGAGAGAAGTCCATGCCTTGCTTGAAAGTTTCAAAGGACCACTGACTCTCTTGTTAGAAACTAATGCAGCTGGTGAATTTAAGTTGAAGCCAATGCTCATTTACCATTCTGCAAATCCTTTGTCCCTTAAGAATTATGCTAAATCTACTCTGCCTGTGCTCTATAAATGTAATAAGAAAGTCTGAATGGTAGTGCATCTGTTTACAACATAGTTATCTGAATACTTTAAGCCCCCAGTTGAGTCACGCTCCCTAGAAAAAAGATTCCTTTCAAGATATTACTGCTTGTGGAGGGTCAGGGATCTTTAGGAGGTTTCTCTAATAATGAAAGACCTGGTGGGTGCCATTTCTCTTTTCCAAACCCTGCACCCTCAAACTTAGATATCCAGAAACCATTATAAACACTAGCCACACAGCTTTCTAACACCATGCACCCCACCCATGTGTTCTCCTAAAATCCACCCCATCCATCCAGCCCCACTTGACACAAGTCTCTCCAAAGTAACTCCAGCCAGTTCTTATCCAGCAAGTGGTCCCTGAAGGGACAAAGGAAAGACACATACCTTGCTAACACCATGTACCCAGCTTCCACATTCTCCTGTAGGTTTACTCAAACCAACCTGTCCCACACAGCAAAAGTCCCTCCAAAGGGGCCCCTCATACATTTCATTTTGCAAGCAGTTGCAACAGTAACCAACACCACTCCAAAGTGACTCTTTCCAGGGGAGAGGAGAAAATAACCACACACACAAGCTTGAATGTAGCCCCAGTAGTGGACAGCAGACAGACATCTGATCTGCCAGCTGGCCCAACACACCAAAGATGTCTCATAGTGTGCAGCACAAGGAAAGAGCTCTGAGTTTGGGGTCACTATAACACCAACAAATGGATTGGGAGCAGGAATATGGCTGGACTATGAGCCTGACACACACACACACAAAAGCCTATCAGGAGACAATGCAGAAAGACACACTACAGTGTGATGCAACCACAGCCCAGCAAGTGGGCTGAGTGCAGCCATCTTCTTTGACTCATCTGTAAGTCCAAGGTGAGTACAGATTGGCCTCTTAACAGCACAGGAAATAAACAATGCCAACAACAAACAAAAGGGGCCATTGAAGCAGACTGGGCTGAAGGCAAACATAGCTCAAACACAGCAGTAGGGCACAAAAAACACACATAGGAGACAGTCCTAAGTGCTTGGTTCTGGTGAATAGAGAATATTGTACTACAGGGCATTACAGGTATCTTCTTCATGACGCTGTTACATTAAAGAGTGGGGGATATAGCTGACTTTCATAATACATGGAAACATAGAGTGTTAGACACTACACTTGATCTACATTCGAGAAGCGATATAGAGTGTTAGACAAAATGAAAAGACAGAAAAATATGTTCCAAATGGAAAAAAAGAGCAAAATCATGGCAAAAGAGATTAATGAAACATAGATAATATGCCTGATACAGATCTGAAAATGGTCAAAAGTATATTTACTGGACTTGAGAAAAGAGACGAGAATCTCAGTGAGATTCTGAGACAGAATCTCAACCAAGAGAAATATATAGATTTCTATATATTCTGAGACAGAATCTCAACCAAGAGAAATATATAGATTTCTCAACCAGAAAATATAAAGAAGAACCAATCAGAGATGAGGAAATCAATAACATAAATATACACCAGATGGAATAAACAAGAGACAAGAAAAGAGAAAAACAAATCATCAAGGTAGAAGACAGAATAATGGAAAGCAACCAAGCTGAACATGAAAAGAGAATAATAAAAAATGAGAAAGTTTTCAGGGAACTCAGTGACATCATCAAGCATAATAATATTTTCCTTATACTGATCCCAGAAGGAGAAAACAAGAAAAAGAGAATTTATTTAAATAAATAAGAACTGAAAAAATCACTAATCTGGAGAAGGAAAGAGACATCCAGATCAAGGAGGTACAGAGATCCTCTAACAAAACAAATCCAAGAAGGTCCTCACCAGGACACATAATGGTTAAAATGGTAAAATGTAGTGATAAAGAATTGAAAAGCAGTCATAGAAAAGAAAGCTG
The DNA here is from genome assembly GCF_009829155.1 of Mustela erminea. Classification (NCBI taxonomy): domain Eukaryota; kingdom Metazoa; phylum Chordata; class Mammalia; order Carnivora; family Mustelidae; genus Mustela; species Mustela erminea. The sequence goes on along the minus strand of NC_045635.1, from coordinate 63,007,882 downwards.
CTACATACAAGTGAAACACTATAAGGCTATCATTTGATTTTTCAGCAGAAACTTTGCAGGCCAGAAGAGAAGGGCATAATATATTCAAAGTGTTGAATATAGGAAAAAAATCTGCAACCAAAATACTCTCTCTAGCAAGGTTATCATTCAGAATAGAAGGAGAAATAAAGAGTTTCCCAGACAAATAAAAGTTAAAGGAGTTCATCACCACTAAGCCAGCCTCACAAGAAATGTAAAAGGAAGTTCTTTGAGTGGAAAGAAAAGGTCATAATGAATATTAGGAAAGTAAGGAAAGGAAAAATTTTCACTGGTAAATACAAACACAATAAAAATAAATAGTAGATTAATCACTTATAAAACCAGTATGAGGTTAAAGCACAAAAGCAAGAAAATAAATCATAATTTTATAAATCAGACAAGAGATTCACAAAATGAAATGATGTAAAATATGACATCATATACACAAAACGTGGGTCAGGGGAGTAAAAAAGTGCTTTTAGAATGGGTTTACACTTCAGTAACCATCAACTATAATATAGACTGCTATATGCATAGGATGTTATATATCAACTTAATGGTAAAGAAAAATTAAAAATCTAAAATAAAAATGCAAAAAAAGAAAAAGAAAAAAATCTAAGCATATCACTAAAGAAAGGATCAAACCACAAGGGACAGAAGAGAACTACAGAAACAACCATAAAGCAAGTAACAAAGTGGAAGTAAATACATACATAACAATAATTTGAATGTAAAAGGACTAAACACTCCCATCAAAAGATATAGGCTGACTGAATAAATAAAAAAGAAAGCTCCATCTACATGTTGCATACAAGAGACACACTTCAGACTAAAAGACACTTGCAGATTAAAAGTGAAGGGATTGAAAAACCATTATCATGGAACTGGAAGTGAAAAGAAAGCTGGAATAGCAATGCATGTATCAAACAAAATAGATATTAAAACAAAGAGTGTAGCAAGAGACAAAAATGATACATAATGTTAAAGGGAAAAATCAAACAAGAACATACAACAATTTTAAATATCTTTGCACCCAACATGGGAATACCGAAATGCATAAATCAACTATTAACACACATACAGGAAGAAATTGAAAATAATAAAATAATACTCAGGGACCATAACACTCCACTTACATCAATGGATAGATGATCCAGGAGAAGGTAAAAGATGGCAGAGGAGTAGGGGACCTATTTCAACCAGTCCCCTGAATTGAGCTGGATATCTACCTCACCGTTCTGAATACCCATGAAATCAGCCTGAGACCTAAGAAGATATATCTGAATCTCTACAAACAGAATATCTTTGGTGGTTGGTCTCAAGATATAACACAGGGAGCCATGATTCCACAGGCAGATATCAGAAAATAAATGGAAGGGGTAGGGAGTTTCTATAAGCACTTGAGCTGGGAAGGTGAAATAACACAGGACCGCAAAAGTCTCCCAGGGTGGGGAGCAGGCAAACACTCACAGATAGGTAGTTCATAGCCTGGGGAAAGAACTTTAGGGCAGCCCCCAGACTGAAACCTGGAGCTTTGGGGGCATGCATGCAAACTGGGGGTGGCTTGTGGTTTTAGAAGCACAAAGGGCAGAGATGTGCCCTGGCATGGAAGCAAGGGCTGGGAGTGCTGCTGTGGGGCACACAGCCCAGGACACTGCTGTTTTTAGCAGCACACACAGAAACAGAAGTAGTGTGGCCTGGAGAGCTCAGTGAAGAGCAGACTGTTATCTCTCTGTTCTGAGACAGAGATATGGACACAGTCACTTTTCCTCTGACTCTCAGAAGAGATGTGGAAAGCTGCAAGGGAAAGCCACCAAAGAACAAATGCCACCACCACCACCACCACTCCCCGAATGGGTTTTCACTGACCCCAACCCTCCCAACAGGAGGCAGGGCAACTATGACCAAACAGGGTTGCCTGAGTAACAGCACAGAAGACCCTTCCCCCAGAAGACAGGCTGGATGAATAAGAGGCTGAAAACCCTAAGGTCTTCATAAGACAGGTGCATCTTGCTTGGGTTGTGCTCAATAATTCGGACTCTGTACATTCCCTGAACCACCCCTCGACAGAATGGCTAAGGTGAGGAACCCCTAGAAAAGGAAAGATACAGAGATTGTGGCCTCTGCCACAGAACTAATGGATATGGATGTAACAAATATGTCAGAAATTGACTTTAGAGTAACAATTATCAAGGTGATACCTAGGCTTGAAGAACATATCAATGACAATATAAAATCTCTGAGGACAGAAATGAGATCTAATCAGGCTGAACTTAAAAATGTTATGAATGAAATGTAGTTTAAGGTGGATACACTGACTGCCAGGGACAATGAGGCAGAAGAATGAATTAGTGAGATAGAGAATAAGAAGATAGAAAACAAGGAAATTGAGGCAGCATGGGAAAAACAAATTAAAACCCAAGGAATCAAACTGAGAGAAATTAGCGATAGAATGAAACAATCCAATATCAGAATTATTGGGATCCCCAAGGGGGGGGGTGGAGAGAGAGAGAGGTTTAGAAGATATAGTTGAGTAAATTGTAGCTGAGCACTTCCCTAATCTGGGAAATGAAACAAGCATTCATTTCCAAGAGGCAGAGAAGACCGCTCCCAAGATCAATGAGAACAGACCGAAGCCACAACATATAATAGCACAATTTGAAAATCTTAGATCCAAGGAAAAAATCTTGAAAGCAGTGAGGAGTAAGAGATTTCTTATCTACAGAGTGAGGAACATCAAAATAACATCAGACCTGTCCACAGAAACCTGGCAAGCCAGAAAAGGCTGGTAAGATATATTCAGGGTACTAAATGAGAAGAACATGCAGCCAAGGGTACTTTATCTAGCAAGGTTGTCATTCAGAATTGATGGATAGACAAGGAGCTTCCAAGACAGGCAGAAACTGAAAAAACATGTGACCACCAAGCCAGCCCTGCAAAAAATATTAAGGTGGATTCTATAAAAAGAGAAAGACCCCAAGATGACAATAATATCACACCTGTCAATAACCAATCTCAACATGAACAGCTTAAAAGCTCCCATGATTTCATTTCTTTTGATGGCCCCAGGGTATGTGCTTTGGTGAGTGCTGTGAAGTGTGTAAACCTGGTGATTCACAGACCTGTACCCCTGGGGATAAAAACATATGTTTATAAAAAATAAAAAATTAAAAAAAAAAACAGCTCCCATGAAACAGCACCAAGTTGTTGACTGGATAAAAAGAAAAGAGACTAATTTTGAACCTAAAGATAAATCCAGACTGAAAGTGAAGGGATGGAAAACTAACTATATTTCATGTCAACAGACCTCAAAAGAAATCAGGAGTAACAATCCACATATCAGACATATTAGATTTTAAGCTAAAGACTGTAGTTAGAGACATGGGAGGACACTATATGAAAGGGTCTATCCAACAAGAGAATTTAGCAATTGTAAATATCTACACCCTCAACATGGGAACAGCCAACTACATAAGCCAATTGTTAATGAAAATAGACAGACATATTGATAATAATACACTAATAGTAGGAGACTTCAAACTCCACTTTCAGCAATCAATAGATCATTTAAGCAGAAAATCAACAAAGAAACAAGAACTTTGATCGACACACTAGACCAGATGGACCTCATAGATATATACAAATGGGCCTCATACATATATACAGAACATTCCACCTTAAACAACAGAATACTCATTCTTCTCAAACACAAACGAACTTTCTTCAGAATAGACCACATACTGGGTCACAATCAGGTCTCAACCAATACCAAAATACTGAGATTATTCCATGCATATTCTCAGTCCATAATGTTTGGAAACGAACTCAATCTCAGGAAAAAAATTTGGAAAAAATTCAGACAGTTGGAAGCCAAAGACCATCCTTCCTATGAATTTTTCAAATCAAAACCACAATGAGATACCACCTTATACCAGTTAGAATGGCCAAAATTAACAGGACAGGAAACAAGAAGTGTTGGAGAGGATGTGGAGAAAGGGGAACCCTCTTACACTGTTGGTGGGAATGCAAGCTGGTACAGCCACTTTGGAGAACAGTGTGGAGTTTCCTCAAAAAGTGAAAAATAGAATTACCCTATGACCCAGCATTAGCACTACTGGGCATTTACCCCAAAGATACAGATGTAGTGAAAGTAAGGGGCACATGCACCCCAGTGTTCATAGCAGCAGTGTCCACAATAGCCAAACTGTGGAAGGAGCCAGGATACCCTTCAACAGACGAATGGATGAAGAAGATATGGTCCATATATACAATGGAATATTACTCAGCCATCAGAAAGGATGAATATCTACCATTTATATTGACATGGATGGAGAAGATTATGCTAGGTGAAATAAGTCAGAGAAAGAATTATTATATGGTTTCACTTATTTGTGGAACATAAGGAATAGCATGGAGGATGTTAAGAAAAGGAAGGAAAAATGAAGGAAGGGGAATCAGAGGGGGAAATGGACCATGAGGGACTATGAAGTCCAGGAATCAAGTTGAGGGTTTTAGAGGGGAGGGGGGATGGGAGGATTGGTTAGCCCAGTGATGGGTAGGTATTAAGAAGGACAGGTATTGGATGGAGCACTGTGTGTTATATGCAAACCATGAATCGTTGGACACTACATCAAAAACAAATGATGTACTGTATGGTGACTAACATAATAAAAAAATATTTTAAAAATGGATTGATCATCCAGACAGAAAATTAACAAAGAAACAGTGGCTCCTATGGACACATTGGACCAGATGGATAAGAGATGTATTCAGGACATTCCATCCCCCAACAGTGGAATACATCTTTTTTCAAGTGCACATGTAATATTCTCCAGAATAGATCACATGTTAGGATACAAAATAAGTCCTAATAGGTTTTTTAAATTTAAATCTTATCATGCATCTTTTCTAACCACAGCAGTATGTAACCAGAAGTCAAACTCAAGAAAAAATCTGGAAAGGACACAAACACATGGAGATTAAGTAATAAGATACTAAACAATGAATGGGTCAACCAAGAAATCTGGTTGGCTATCAAGAAGAAATCAAGAAATACATGGAAACAAATGAAAGTTAAAACAATTGTTCAAAATTTCTGGGATTCAACTAAAGCTTTTCTAAGAAGTAGGATCAGAATATCATTGTCATTTTTGGTCTTTGCTTTCCATTCACAGAGTCCCCTTTAATATTTCTTGCAGGGCTCATTATTTTTGTGAGGTCTTTTAGTAAAATTCATGGATTGTACGCTAATTCTATTTTTCATTCTTTATGGAAGCTCCATAATGTTTTCTACAATGGCTGCACCAGCTTCCACTTCCACCAACAGTGTACAAGGGTTCTTTTCTTATTCAAATCCTTACCAACAGTTATTTCTTTTCTTCTTCTTGATTTTAGACTTTCTGAAAGATGTGCACTGATATCTCATTGTGGTTTTGATTTACATTTCTCTGATGATTAGTGATGTTGTGCATCTTCTCATATATCTGTTGGCTACCTATATGTTTTCTTGGGGGAAATGTTTATTCATGTTCTCTGTCCATGTTTTAATCAGAGTATTTGTGTTTTTGGAGTTGAATTTTATGTTCTCTATATATTTTGGATATAATCCTTTATTGGATACATCATTTGCAAATACCTTCTCAACTTCAGTAGGTTGCCTTTTTGTTTTCCTGATTGTTTCCTTCACCATATAATGACTCTAGCAATGTGACACAACACATTGACAAAACAAAGGGGAAAAAACCCATATGATCTTTTCAATAGATACAGAAAAAAAATTTGAAAATGTACAACATCCATTCATGATGATTCATAACTCTCAACAAGTTAGGTTTAGAGGGAAAATGTTTTAACCTAATAAGGCCATATATTTAAAATATCCACAGCTAACATCACACTTAATAGTGAATAAATTGAAAACTTTTCTTAGTTCATATCTTGTTTTTTTAAATACAACCTATCCATATGCTGCCTATAAGAGACTCATTTTATACTAAAGACACCCATGATTGAAAGTGAAGGAATAGAGAAAGATATATCATGCAAATGGACATCAAACAAAAAGCCAAAGTAGCAATATTTATATCACACACTCTAGATTTTATTTTTTCCCAAATTTTTCTTTAAATTCCAGCTAGTCAACACACAGTTCAATATTGGTTTCTAGAGTAGAATTAAGTGTTTCATCACTTCCATATCACACCCAGTGCTCACCATAACAAGTGCCTTCCTTAATATACATCATCCTTCAGCCTATCCCCCACATGTCTCCCACACAAACTAGATTTCAAACCAAAAAGTGTAACAAATGATGAAGAAGATATAGAATATCAGAATTAAAGGTACTATCCAACAAGATCTAACAATTGTAAATACTTCTGACACCAACAATGGGAGTACCCAGATATAAAAAAAGTAACAAACATAAAGGAACTCATTGATAAGAATACAATAATAGCAGGGAACTTAAACACCACACTTATAGCAATGGACAGGTCATCTAAGCAAAAAAATCAATAAGGAAACAATGACTTTGAAGACACACTGGACCAGATGGACTTAACAGATATATTTAGAAAATTTCATTCTGAAGCAGAAGAATACACATTCTTTTCAAGTGTACATGAGACATTCTCCATAATTCTCACATACTGGGTCATGAATCAGGCCTCAACAAGTACAAAAAAACCGAGATTATACCATGCATATTTTCAGACCTCAGTGCTATGAAATTTTAATTCAACCACAAAAGAAAACTTGGAAAAATCACAAATACATGAAGGGTAAAAAAACATCCTACTAAGGAATGAAGGAGTGAAACAGAAAATAAAAGAACAAATAAAAAATACATGAAAACCAATGAAAATGAAAACATGATAGTCCAAAACCTTTGAAATATAGCAAAGTGGTTCTAAAAGGGAAGTATACAATAAGATAGGCCTATTTCAAGAGCAAGAAAAGTCTCAAATACACAACCTAAACTCACACCTAAAGAAGCTAGGAAAAGAACAACAAATGAAGCCTACAGCCAGCAGAAGTAGAGCAATAATAAGGATTAGAGCTGAAATAAATGATATAGAAATATAGAACAGATCAATGAAACCAGCAGATGGTCTTTGAGAAAATTATTAAAATTGAAAAAAAGAAAAAACATAGGACCTAAATAAAGAAAATCACAAATAAGAGTGGAGAAATAAACACCACAGAAATAAAAACAATTATAAGAGAATATTATGGGAAATTATACGCCAAAAAATTGGATAACCTGAAAAAAGTGGATATAGTCCCAAAACATAAAATACCAAACTGAAACAGGAAGAAATAGGAAACTTGAAGAGACCAATAACCAACAAAGGAATTGAATCAGTGATCAAAAATCTCCCCCAAAATCAAATGTCTTAGGCGAGATGGCCTCCTAGGGGAATTCTAACAAACAGTTAAAGAAGAGTTAATACCTATTCTTCTCAAAGTATTCCAAAAAATAGAAATGGAAGGAAAACTTCCAACTCCATTTTGTGAGACCAGCATTATTCTGATACCAAAACTAGATAAAGACTCCACTAAAAAGAGCAATATCCTTAATGAACATGGATGCAAAAATTCTCAATTAAATACTGGCAAACCAAATCTAACAGTATATTAAAAGAATCATTCACCCCAATCACTTAGGATTCATCCCTGGGTTGCAAAGGTGATTCAATATTCACAGAACAATCAATGTGATACAACACAGTAATGAAAAGACAAGAACTATATGATCCTCTCAATAGATGGACAAATAGCATTTGACAAAGTACAACAATGGTTCATGATAAAAACAATCCTAAAATTTGTGTGGGACCATGAAAGACAAAGAATAGCCAAAGGAATCTTGAAAAAGAAAAGCAAAGTGGGAGGCATCACAATTCCACACTCCAAGTTATATTGCAAAGTTGTAGTGATCAAGACAATATGGTACTGGCACAAAAAACAGACACATAGATCAATGGAACAGAATAGGAAACTCTGAAATGAACCCACAACTATATGGTCAATTGGTCTTTGAGGAAGTAGCAAAGATTATTTAATGGAAAAATGTCTCTTCAACAAAGGGTGCTTTGAAAACTGGATAGCAACTTGCAGAAGAAAGAACTGGACCACTTTCTTACACTACACACAAAGATAAATTCAAAATGGATTAAACACCTAAATGTGAGGCAGGAAATCATCAAGATCCCAGAGAAAGCACAGGTAGTAACTTCTTTGAGATCAACTGTAGCAACTTCTTACTAGATATGTCTTTTGAGGCTAGGTAAACAATAGTAAAAATAAACTACTAGGACTTGATCAAAATAAGAAACCTCTGAACAGCAAAGGAAACAATGAACTAAACTAAAAGACAACCTATAAAATGGGAGAAAGTATTTTGCAAATAACATATCTGACAAAGGGTTAGTATCCAAAATATATAAAGAACTTGTAAAACTCAACACTGAAAAAACAAATAATCCAGTTATAAAGTAGGTAGAAGACATCAATAGACATTTTTCCAAAGAAGACAACCAGATGGCTAACAGACAACATGAAAAGAACTTCAACATCACTCATTATCAGGAAAAGACAAATCAAAACTGCAATGAGAAATCATTTCACACCATTAAGAATGGCTAAAACTAACAACACAGGAAACAACAAATATTACCAAGGATGCAGAGAAAGGGGAACCCTCTCACACTGTTGGGGGGAATGCAGACAGGTGCAGTCATTCTGGAAAACTGTACGGAGGTTCCTCAAAAAGATAAAAGTAGAACTACCCTACAGCCAAGCAATTGTACTACTAGGTATTTACCCAAAGGACACAAAATTACTGATTCAAAGGTGTATATGCACCCCAATGTTTATAGTAGGATTATCAACAATAGCAATTTGTGGAAAGAACCTAAATGTCCATCAACTGATGAATGGATAAAGAAGTGGTCTATATGTGTATAATGAAATATTACTCAGCCATCAAAAATAATGAAATCTTGCCATTTGCAAGGACATGGATAGAGCTAGAGAGTTTTATACTAAGTGAAATATATTAGAGGAAAACAAATACTATATGAATGCACTCCTGTGTGGAATTTAAGAAGTAAAACAAAAGAACAAAGAAAAAAAGAGGCAAGTAAAAGACCAGACTCTTAAATATATGGAACAAATTAGTGGTTGGTAGAAAGGAGGTGAGTGTTAGGATGAGTGAAATAGGTGAATGGGATTAAGAGTACACATCATGATGAGCACTGAGTAATGTATGGAATCATTTAATCATTATGTTTTACACCTGAAACTAATGTAACACTGTATATTATATACTCAAATTTAAAAATGAAAATGAAAATTCAAAAATTTTAAAAATAAAGGTATTATTCCTTTCTAACAATCCACCTGGTCACCCAAGTGCTCTGATCAATTTATACAATGAGATTAATGTTTTTCTCATTCCCACTAACCCAAAATCTGTTCTTCAATCCACATAACAAGAAATAATTTTAAAATTCAAATCTCATTATTTAAGAAAATACCTTTTTAAAGTTATAAAGGCCATAGATAGTAATTTTTTCTTTTGGATTTAGGCAGAGTAAATAGAAATCTTTCTAGAAAGGATTTACCATACTAGATCCATTAAGAACATCATGGAAGAGGTCAAAATATTAATATTAACAGAAGTCTGAAAGTAGTTGGTTCTAACATTCATGAATGCCTTTGTGGGTTTCAAGACTTCAGTGGAGGAAATAAGTTGTGGTGGAAATAGCAAGAGAGCTAGAAATAGAGGTGGAGACTTAGGTTGTGACTGAATTGCTGCTATTGCATAATAAATCATTAATGGATAAGGTGTTGCTATATGGATTAAACACAAAGTGATTCCTCAAGATAAAATTGATACCTAAAATGAAGATTCTTTTTTTTTTAAAGATTTTATTTATTTGACAAAGAGAGATCACAAGTAGGCAGAGAGGCAAGCAGAGAGAGAGAGAGAGAGAGGAGGAAGCAGGCTCACCGCCGAGCAGAGAGCCCAATGTGGGACTCTATCCCAGAACCCTGAGATCATGACCTGAGCGGAAGGCAGAGGCTTAACCCACTCAGCCACCCAGGCGCCCCCCTAATGAAGATTCTTAAAAGATTGTTGCAATGACAGGAAAGAATGTCCAATGGAAAAAAGACAGCCTCTTAAATAAATAGTGCTGGGAAAATTGGACAGCCACATGCAGAAAAATGAAATTGGACCATTTCCTTACACCACACACAAAAATAGACTCAAAATGGATGAAGGACCTCAATGTGCGAAAGGAATCCATCAGAATCCTTGAGGAGAACACAGGCAGCAACCTCTTCAACCTCAGCCGCAGCAACATCTTCCTAGGAACATTGCCAAAGGCAAGGGAAGCAAGGGCAAAAAATGAACTAATGGGATTTCATCAAGATCAAAAGCTTTTGCACAGCAAAGGAAACAGTTAACAAAACCAAAAGACAACTGACAGAATGGGAGAAGATATTTGCAAACGACATATCAGATAAAGGGCTAGTGTCCAAAATCTATAAAGAACTTAGCAAACTCAACACCCAAAGAACAAATAATCCAATCAAGAAATGGGCAGAAGACATGAACAGACATTTCTGCAAAGAAGACATCCAGATGACCAACAGACACATGAAAAAGTGCTCCATATCACTCGGCATCAGGGAAATACAAATCAAAACCACCATGAGATATCACCTCACACCAGTCAGAATGGCTAAAATTAACAAGTCAGGAAATGACAGATGTTGGCGAGGAAGCAGAGAAAGGGGAAACCTCCTACACTGTTGGTGGGAATGCAAGCTGGTGCAACCATTCTGGAAAACAGCATGGAGGTTCCTCAAAATGTTGAAAATAGAACTACCCCTTGACCCAGCAATTTCACTACTGGGTATTTACCCTAAAGATACAAACGTAGTGATCTGAAGGGACGCGTGCACCCAAATGTTTATAGCAGCAATGTCTACAATAGCCAAACTATGGAAAGAATCTAGATATCCATCAACATATGAATGGATAAAGAAGATGTGTTATATATACACGATGGAATACTATGCAGCCATCAAAAGAAATGAAAGCTTGCCATTTGCGACAATGTGGATGGAACTAGAGGGTATCATGCTTAGCGAAATAAGTCAAGCGGAGAAAGACAACTATCATATGCTCTCCCTGATATGAGGAAGTGGAGATGCAACATGGGGGGTTAAGGGCATAGGAGAAGAATAAATGAAACAAGATGGGATTGGGAGGGAGACAAACCATAAGTGACTCTTAATCTCACAAAACAAACTGAGGGTTGCTGGGAGGAGGGGGGTTGGGAGGGGGGGGTTATGGACATTGGGGAGGGTTTGTGCTTTGGTGAGTGCTGTGAAGTGTGTAAACCTGGCGATTCACAGACCTGTACCCCTAGGGATAAAAATATATTATATGTTTATAAAAAATAAAAAATTTAAAAAAAAAGAATCATAGTGAAGAAGGATGTTGGAACAAAAAAAAAAGACTATTGCAATGATAACAAAGATTTAGAAAATCAAATAAACAGTATATAAATCGACAGTAGGTTTGAAAGGATTGACTCTAATTTTGAAAGAAGTTCTACAGTGGGTCAAATGCTATCAAAGAACATCATGTGCTACAGAGAAATCCTTTGTGAAAGGAAGGACCAACAGATGTGGTAATCTTCCCTGTTGTCTTATTTAAAGAAATTGTCACAGATACTCCAGCCTTCAGCAACCATGACTCTGATCAGTCAGCACCCATCAACACTGACACAACATCCTCCACCAGCAAAAAGATTATGATTTGTCAAAAGCTCAAATGACAATATTTTTAGGAGTAAAGTATTTTCAATTAACGTATGCCCATTGTTTTTTTAGACATAGTGATATTGAACACTTAATAGACTACAGTACAGTGTAAACATAACTTTTATATGCACTTGAAAGAATTGTTTTACTCATTTTATTGCAACATTTATTTTATTGCAAACTTGCAACCAAGTATTAACTGAACTCACAATGTTTCTGAGGTATGACTTTAGTAAAGGTAGTGGATCAATCACTTATGAAGCAAGTAAGCAGGTTAAAAACAAAAGTAGTAAAATTAACTAAAATTACAATAATTAATTATGGGATGCATAAAATGAAAAGATGCAGAATTTGACATCAAAGATTTAAAATATATGAAACTTCTGGAAGAAAACAGACAGTAATTTCTTTTTTTTAATTTTTTAAATCTATTTTTTATTTATTTTCAGCATAACAGTATTCATTATTTTTGCATGACACCCAGTGCTCCATGCAATCCATGTCCTCTCTAATACCCACTACCTGGTTCCCCCAACCTCCCACCCCCCCCACCACTTCAAACCCCTCAGATTGTTTTTCAGAGTCCATAGTCTCTCATGGTTCACTTCCCCTTCCAATTTCCCCCAACTCCCTTCTCCTCTCTAACTCCCCATGTCCTCCATGCTATTTCTTATGCTCCAGAAATAAGTGAAACCATATGATAATTGACTCTCTCTGCTTGACTTATTTCACTCAGCATAATCTCTTCCAGTCCCATCCATGTTGCTACAAAAGTTGGGTATTCATCCTTTCTGATGGAGGCATAATACTCCATAGTGTATATGGACCACATCTTCCTTATCCATTTGTCCTTTGAAGGGCATCTTGGTTCTTTACACAGTTTGGCGACTGTAGCCATTGCTGCTATTGAAAGACCCCTCTCCCCTTGCTAAAGGCTTGTTTAAGTAACCTGATGTCCCCACAGCACCCCCTCTCCCCTTGCTGAAGGCTTGATTGTCCCCATAGCCGGATGGCAACACATACCAGGATGTCTATTGTCTGTGATCACCCGGTCTGTCAAGAGAAAAGACAAATGAGGAATAGTGTACCTGGGACTTTCCAGAGTGCTGAGCCAAGGCCCACCAGAACAAACCCTTGTGTCCTTGCCTTAAACCCAGTGCCTGACAATGCTTGATTTAAGTTAACCAATCAGATCCCTGTAACCAAGCATCTGCTTCTGTAAGCTCGCTTCCCGCCACCCCAACCCTTGCCCTATATAATCTGCTCCCCAACCTAGCCCAGCGCGCTCAGCCCACAAAGGCTGATGCGTCTGCAGGCGCCTGTGTAACCAATAAACCTCTTGCAATTTGCATCCAGTGGAGGCATGCTGTTTGATTCTTGGGTGCAGCTCCAGGGTCTTTCACTATAAACATTGGGGTACAGATGGTCCTTCTTTTCACTACATCTGTATCCTTGGGGTAAATACCCAGGAGTGCAATTGCAGGGTTATAGGGAAGTTCTATTTTTAATTTCTTGAGGAATCTCCACACTATTCTCCAAAGAGGCTGCACCAACTTGCATCCCCACCAACAGTTTAAGAGGGTTCCCCTTTCTCCACATCCTCTCCAACACATGTTGTTTCCTGTCTTGTTAATTTTGGCCATTCTGACTTGTGTAAGGTGGTATCTCAATATGGTTTTGATTTGAATCTCCCTGATGGCTAATGATGATGAACATTTTTTCATGTGTCTGATAGCCATTTGTATGTCTTCTTTGGAGAGGTGTCTGTTCATGTCTTCTGCCCATTTTTTATATGATTATCTGTTTTGTGTGTGTTGACTTTGAGTAATTTCTTTGACATTTGTTGTAGCAAAATTTTTTAGATATGTCTCCTCATGCAAGAAAAATGCAAGCAGAAAAATAATTGAAACTACCCAAAATAAAAAGCTTTTGCACAGTCAAGGAAGCTATCAACAAAACAAAAACTCATCACACAGAATGGGAAAAATATTTGCAAATTATATATCAAATAAGGGGTAAATATACAAATTATATGAAAACTATGTATCTCAACAGCAAAGAAAAAGTAAACCAATTACAAAATTGGCAAAGAAACTAGACATTTTTGCAAAAGGAGACTTAACACATGACCAACAGACATGAGAAGATGCTCAGAATCACTAATTGTCAGGGAAATGTTAATCAAAACCACAACGAAATATTACATCACATTTTTCAGAATGGTTAGAATAAAAAAGACAAGAAATACCAAGTGTTGGCGAAGATGTGGAGAAAAAGAAACCCTTGTGCAATGTTGGTAGGAATATAAATGGTGCAGCCACTGTGAAAAATGGTATGAAGATTCTTCAGAAAAATTGCAAGTGGAAATGTCATATGATCCAATATCATATGATCCTAAAGTAAAGGAAATACTAATTTGAAAAGATATTTGCACCTTCATGTTTATTGCGGCATTATTTACAATAGCCAAAATATGGAAACAATTAAGTGTCCACTGATGGATGAATGGATAAGGAAAATGTTATTATATATTTAGTCACGTTATACAGCCATAAAGAAGGATGAGATCTTGCTATTTGTGACAACAGTAATGCACCTAGAGAGTACTATACTAAGTGAAATAAGTCAGATTGAGAAAGACAAATACCATATGATTTCATTTATATGTGAAATCTAAAACACAACAAATGAATAATCAAGCAAAAAAGGAGAATTTGACCTACAAATACAGAAGAAAAACTGATGGTTGCCAGAAGGCAAGGGAGTGGGGAGATGGGAAAAACTGGTAAAGGGGTGTGGGGAATACAGGCTTCCACTTATGGAATAAGTCATGGAAATAGGCACAGAATAGAAAATATAGATATTGTAATAGTACTGTATAGTGACAGTAGCTACACTTTTGCTGAGCATGGAATGATGTATACAGAAGTTGAGTGACTATGTTGTACACCTGAAATTAATGTAACATTGTGTCTCAACTATACTCAAATAAATAAACAGTGTTGGAAAAACTGTACAGCTACATACAAAAGAATGAAACTAGACTACTATCTTACACGTTACACAAAAATTAACTTAAAATGGATTAAAGACTTGAATGTAAGACCTGAAACCATAAAGTTCCTAGAAAAAACATAGGTGACAATCTCCTTAACTTTAGCCTTAGTAATGTTTTTGTAGCTCTTAACTCCAAGGGCAAGGGAAAGAAAAACAAAAACAAACAAATGGGATTATATCAAACCAAAATTTTTTGCACAGTAAAGGAAACTTCTTCATCAAAAGAAAAAAAAATCTACTAAATGGGAGATTTTTGCAAATCACATATCCAAGAAGGAATTAGTATTAAAAATATATATATTAGAAACTTATACAACTCAACACCAAAAACCAACAACAAACAACTTGATTAAGTCCTGGGAAGATTATTTGAATAAGCATTTGAATAAGCAATAAGCAATAAGCAAAGAAAATATACAGATAGTCAATAGGCAGATGAAAAGATAGTCAACATTATTTATTATTAGGGAAATACAAATCAAAACCACAATGAGATATCACCTCACACTGGTTAGATTGATTATCATCAAGAAGACAAAAATAAAAAGTTTTGGAGATGGTGTGGAGAAAAAATTAATCTTCATACATTGTTGGTAGAAATGTAAATTGGTATAGCCACAGTGGAAAACGGTATGTGATTTTTCAGAAAGTTAAGAATAGAACCACCATATGATTCAGTTATTCCACTTCTGAATATTTATCTGAAACATAGAAAGACTCTAATTTGAAAAGGTATATGTACCCTTGTGTTGTTCATAGCAGCATCATTTATAATGGCAAAGATATGAAAACAACCTAAATCTCCATCAATAGATAAGTGGATAAATAAAATATGGTATGTATACAACACACACACACACACACACACACACACACACACACACACACACACTGAAATACTACTACTTGGCCATAAAAAAGAATGAAATCTTGCCATTTCTGACAACATGGATGGAACTTGAGGGTATTATGTTAGGTGAAACTAGTCACAAAGGAGAAAGGGAAAACAATATGATTTCACTCATATGTGGAATCAATAAACTAACAAAACTAAACAGATAAACAAAACAAAAACAAATACATAAACACAGAGAAGAGATTGGTGGCTACCAATGAAGGGGATTGGGGGGGTGGGAAAAATGGGTGAGGGGGCCAAGTATACGGTGATGGATGGTAAATAGACTTTTGGAGGTGATTATTTTGTAATGAGTACAGATGTTGAGTTATAATGCACACCTTGAACTTTCACAATGTTATATATCAATTTTTCCTCAATATTAAAAAAGAGGATGTGACATTATTTGGAGATCCGACTTTCAAAGTCATAATTAGTTTTATATGAGGACTTCAGAGTGGGTGCTAATCCAATATAGCTGGTGTTCTTATAAAAAGAAAAAATCTGATCACGTAGATAAACACCAGAGGTATGTGCACAAAGGAAAGTAGCCATGTGAGGACATAGAAAATGGACATCTGAAATCCAAGGAAAGAGGTCTCAGAAGAAATCAACTCTGCCAACATGTTGATCTAGGACTTTTGGTTTCCATAACTGTGAGAAAATTAATTTTTGTTGTTTAACCCCTCACAAAAAATAAAATAGTCTAAATAGGCCAATTAAAGTATATAGACTGGCACAGTGGATAAAAATACATGACTCAAATATATGCAGTCTATAAGAAATTCACTTTCAATATAATTATATAGGCAGACTGAAATATACACTTGTTAAAAAGAGTATACCATGCAAACACTGATCAAAAGCAGAGTGCCAATATCAATATGAGATAAAGTAGATATCAGGGCAAAATTACCAAGGGCAGTGGTACAAGGGTCAGTCAACTGAGAGGACATAGGAATCCTAAATACTGATGCAGCAAACAACAGTAGCAAATTATGTGAAGTAAAAACCAAGAGAACTATATACAGAAATAGAAAAATCCATAATTATAATTGAACACTTTGACACTGTTCTCTCAAAAATTGATGGAATAACTGAACAAAATAAGCAAAGCTATAGAATTCGACAATACCATCAGCCAACAAGATTTAATTGGCAATTACAGAGCACTCCAGCCAACAACAGTAGAATACACATTCTTTTTAAGGTTCATGAAGATTCACCAGAACAGACATTATTTTAGTAGTAAAACAAACTTAAACAAATTTAAAAGATTTAAAATTATACTGTACTTTTTCCAATAATGGGATAAAGCAAGAAAACAATAATACATTTTTAAAAAGTGTTAAATTTAAATTCCAGTTAGTTAACATACAGTATAATAATAGTTTCAGGTGTAGAATTTAGGGATTCAACACTTACATACAGCACTCAGTGCTCATCACAACAAGTGAACTCCTTAATCCCCATCACTTATTTAACCCATAACCCCACCTCCCCTCTGGTAACCATTGGTTTGTACTCTATGGTTAAGACTCTGTTTCTTGGTTTGCCTCTCTCTCTCCTTTTCCCCTTTATGATCATTTGTTTTGTTTCTTAAATTCCACATATGAATGAAATCATATGGTATTTCTCTTTCTCTGATTGACTTATTTCACTTGGCTTAATACTCTCTAGCTCCATCCATATTCTTGCAAATGGCAAGATTTCACTCTTTTTATGACTCAGTAATATATATGTATGTATATACACACACATATATAAAATATAATTTTAACGACTCAGTAATATATATGTATCTATGTATCTCAAATCTTTTTATTTTATTTTTAAAAGATTTTATTTATTTATTTGAAAGAGAGTGAATGAGAGAGAGCATGGGGGGGTCAGAGGAAGAAGCATCCTCCCCGCTGAGCAGGGAGCCCGATCCAGGACTTGATCCTGGGATTCCAGGATCATGACCTGAGCCGAAGGCAGTCATTTAACCAAGTGAGTCACCCAGGCACCCCATCTCAAATCTTTTTTTTTTTTTTTTTTAAAGATTTTATTTATTTATTTGACAGAGAGAAATCACAAGTAGATGGAGAGGCAGGCAGAGAGAGAGAGGAGGAAGCAGGCTGCCTGCTGAGCAGAGAGTCCGATGTGGTACTCGATCCCCAGACCCTGAGATCATGACCTGAGCCGAAGGCAGCGGCTTAACCCACTGAGCCACCCAGGCGCCCCCCCATCTCAAATCTTTATCCACTCATCACTTGATGGATATTTGGACATTTGTCAAAATTTGGCTATTGTAGATAATGCTGCTGTAGACATTGGGATCCATGTATCCCTTTGAATCAGTACTTCTGTATTCTTTCGGCAAATACCTACTAGTGCAATTGCTGGTAATTCTATTTTTAACTTTTTGAGGAACTTTATGCTGTTTTCCAGAGTGGCTGCACCAGTATGCATTCCCACCAACAGTGCAAGTGGGTTCCCTTTTCTTCACATCTTTGCACAAAACAATAATAGGAAAAAAAAGAAAATCTTCCAACCCTTGGTAATTTAAAAAAGAAAAAAAATGCACACCTTGAAAGAATCTATGAATAAAAATGAAGTGTGTATGTGTGTGTGTGTGTGCGTGCGTGCACTTTAAAATTTTGTGGGATGCAGCTAAAGTAGTACTTAAGAATTTGTAGCACTGCATGTTTTCATCAGAAAATAGAAAAGATCTCAAGTCAATTATCAAAATTTCTGCCTCAAGAAATTAGAAAAGTAAAATGAGGGGTGCCTTGCTCCCTACTCAGCTGGGAGCCTGATTCTCCCTCTCCTCTGTAGCTCCCCCCTTCTTGTCTCTCTCACTCGCTCTCTCACTCTCTCTCTCACATAAATAAATAAAACCTTTAAAAAAGTAAAATGAATCTAAAACAAGTGGAAGTTAGCAATAATAAAAACAGAAATCTATTAAATTAAAAACAATTGAAAAATCAATAAAGCTGTTTCTTTAAAATAAATCAACAAAACTGAGAAACATCTATCAAGGTTGGCAAAGATTAAAAAGAGAAGACACAAACCACCAATATCAGAAATGAAACTAAGGATATCACTAAAGATTCTGCAACTGTTAAAATGTAGGAGAAAACTATGAACAAATTTACACTAATAAATCTGACAACTTATAAAAATGTACAAATACCTCAAAAAACCAAAAAAAACCTATATCTCAACTGAGATAGAATAAGTAAGTGTAATAATCTTACAGCTGTTAATTTAATTGTATTTGTAATTAAAGAATTCTGCAAAAGAAAACTTCATGTCTAGATAGCTTCATTGGAGAATTTCAGTGAACTTTCAAAGAAGAATTAACACAAAATTTGCATCTCTTTTAGAAAATAGAATAGGAGAGAACTGTTCCCAGATCATTTTTCTTTTTTTGAGGCCTTGATGCCAAAACCGAAGACAATAAAACTGTAAACGAATATCTTTCCCAAATTTAGGTGGAAAAATATTCAGCAAAAATACTAGGTTATAAAATTTAGCAAAGTATAAAAATGATTTTAAACTGTGATCAAGTGAGACTTTTCCAGGTATATAAAACTAATCCAACATTTGAAAATCAGTGTAATCCACCACATCAACTGACTAAAGGATAAATGTCATATGATCAGAATAACTGATACAGGTAAAGTATTTTTTTAAGATTTTATTTATTTATCTGACAGAGATCACAAGTAGGCAGAGAGGCAGGCAGAGAGAGAGAGAGAGAGAGAGAGGAGGAAGCAGGCTTCCTGCGGAGCAGAGAGCCCAATGCGGGGCTTGATCCCAGGATGACCTGAGCCGAAGGCAGAGGTTTTTAAGCTACTGAGCCCCCCATGCGCCCCCAGGAAAAGTATTTGATGAAATCCAACACAGTTTTATGATAACAACTCCAAGAAGACTAGGAATAGTGGAGAATTTCATCAATTTCCTAAAGAACACCTGCAAAATGTCTACAGTTAACATACATAATGGGGAAAGACTGACTACTTTCTCCTACGACTGGGAACAAGAAAATGATGTCCACCCTTGCCACTCTTACTCATTATAATGCAGAAAAAGAAATAATAAAAATACATATTAGAATGAAAATATAAGTCTTTATTTGCAAATATCAGGGTTTCCTACAAAGAAAATCTCAAAGAATCTATCAAAATAATTTGCTAAAGCTAATTATTGAGTTCAGCAATGTCATAACCCAAACATATAAAAATCTACTGCATTTCTATATACTACCAATAAACATGTAGCTATTGAAATTAATAATATAATAGTATATAAAATCACTATTTAAAAAACCCACAAAACATTTAGGTGTATATCTACTCATCCTAAAGTACAAGACTTTGTTACTGACTACACAATGTTGATGACAGAAATCAAAAAAGACAAATGTAGTGACATATCATCTTGATGGATTGTAAGACTCACTATACTACACATGCCAATTTTGCTCAAATTGATCTACACATTAATGTGATTCCTATAAAAATTTTAGCAAGTTTTTTATAGACATAGACAAGCTTATTCTAAAATTCAAATGGGAAGGTACAGGCCTTAGAATAGCCAAAACCAACTGGTTGGGAAAGTGATATGCAAATGTCTATTAAAATTGAAAATACACATGTTTTTCAAACCATGAGTCCTACATTTGGAAACATATCATGTAAAAGTACCACTACACAGGAATATATGTAAGAATATCTATTTCTGTGCTGTTTATAATGATAAAGTTTGGAAACAATTTATCATTAGAGAATTAAATCAATTTTATATTATCCATAGTGTAACCTATTACACAGATATTGAAAAATAATATTTAAAAAAGAAGAAGAAGGAGCCATGTCCCTAGGACAAGTACAGGCACCAGCTTTCAATAGAAACAGGGACATTTCATCCACTATAAAAGAAAGGAAGGCAAAAGGTATAGGTAAAGATACCAGTAAGTTGATCATCTTGGTGGAGGGAAGACAATGAAATTTCCTTTTAATTGTAAATATTTTCTAAATGACAAATGAGACAGTAATGAGCTTGCTGTATGAGAGGGGGTTGGGGGGATAGTCGAGGTTTAGGGAAGGAAAAGAAGTTTAACAAGTAGCAAAAAAAGCAGAGTGGGACAACATGTTAAGTTTAACAGACACTTCTCCAATGAAGACATACCAATGGCTATCAGACACATGAAAAAATGTTCATCATCATTAGCCATCAGGGAGATTCAAATTAAAACCACATTGAGATACCACCTTACACCAGTTAGAATGGCCAAAATTAGCAAGACAGGAAACAACATGTGTTGGAGGGGATGTGGAGAAAGGGGAACCCCCTTCCATTGTTGGTGGGAATGCAAGTTGGTACAGCCACTTTGTAAAACAGTGTGGAGATTCCTCAAGAAATTAAAAATAGAGCTTCCCTATGACCCTGAAATTGCACTACTGGGTATTTACCCCAAAGATACAGATGTAGTGAAAAGAAGGGCCATCTGTACCCCACTGTTCATAGCAGCAATGGCCACGGTCGCCAAACTGTGGAAAGAACCAAGATGCCCTTCAACGGACAAATGGATAAGGAAGATGTGGTCCATATACGCTATGGAGTATTATGCCTCCATCAGAAAGGATGAATACCCAACTTTTGTAGCAACATGGACGGGACTGGAAGAGATTATGCTGAGTGAAATCAGTCAAGCAGAAAGAGTCAATTATCATATGGTTTCACTTATTTGTGGAGCATAAGAAATAGCATAGAGGACAAGGGGAGATGGAGAGGAGAAGGGAGTTGGGGGAAATTGGAAGGGGAGGTGAACCATGAGAGACTATGGACTCTGAAAAACAATCTGAGGGTTTTGAAGGGGTGGGGGGTGCGAGGTTGGGGGAACAAGGTGGTGGGTATTATGGAGGGCACATATTGCATGGAGCACTGGGTGTGGTGCAAAAACAATGAATACGGTTATGCTGAAAAGAAATAAAAATTAAAAAAAAAAAGAATTTGCTACAGCCAAGGTCAAAGAGTTTGCTGCTTGTGTTCTCTAGTCTTTTGATGGATTCCTGTCTCACATGTAGTTCTTTCATCCATTTTGAGTTTTGTGTATGACATAAGCAAGTGTGGTCCAGTTATATTCCTTTGCATATTGCTGTTCAGTTTTCAAAACGCCCATTGTTGAAGAGATTTTCCCCACTGGATATTCTTCCCTGTTTTGTTAAAGATTAGCTGACCATATAGTTGTGGGTTCATTTTTGGGTTTTCTAGTCTGTTCTATTTATCTATGTGTCTATTTTTGTGCCAGTACAATAGTGTCTTGATTAAGTGTCTTGATTAATAGTGTCTTTATAATATAACCTGAAGTTTGGAATTGTGATACCTTCAGTTTTTTCTTCTTCAAAACTGTTTTCACTATTTGGGGTCTTTTGTGATTCCATACAAATTTTAGGATTGTCTGTCCTAGCTTTGTGCAAAATGCTGGCAGTATTTTGATAGAGATTCTATTAAATCTGTAGATTGCTTTGGGTAGTATGGAAAATTTAACAATATTTGTTCTTCTAATCCATGAACATGGAGTGTTTTTCCATTTCTTCCTGAACTCCTTGATTTCTTTTATAAGTGTTCTATAGTTTTCAGAGTACAGATCTTTTACCTCTTTGGTTAGGTTTATTCCTAGATATCTTATGGTTTTTGGTGCAATTGTAAACGGGATCAATTCCTTGATTTCAATTTCTGCTGCTTCATTATTGGTGTAGGGAAATGTAACAGATTTTTGTATGTTGATTTTACATCTTGTAACTTTGCTGAATTTGTACATTTATTTTAGTAATTTTTTCATGGACTCTTTTGCTTTTCTACAGAGTATAATGTCATCTGCAAATACTGAATATTTGTCTTCTTCCATGTCAATTTGAATTCTTTTACTTCTTTTTGTTGTCTGAATAATGGGACTTGAATTTCCAGTACTGTGTTAATAAATTACAATGGTGGGAGTGGACATCCCTGTCTTGTTTCTGACCTTAGCGGAAAATCCCTCGGTTTTTCCCCATAGAAGATGATACTATGTGTGGGTATTTCATATATGGCTTTTGTGATGTTGAAATATGTTCCATCTATCCCTACTTTGTTGAGGGTTTTTTATCAAGAATGGATGCTCTATTTTTTACTGCACTTTCTGCCTCTATTGAGAGGCATATTCCCTGAAACCCAGGAATAGATCCCACATGATCATGGTGAATAAATCTTTTAATGTACTGTTGGATTCAATTTGCTAGTTTCTTGTTGAGAATGTTTACATCACTGTTCATTGGGAATATCACCTGTAATTTTTTTTTTTTTAGTGTGATCTTTTTCTTCTTTTGGAATCAAGGTAATGCTGGCTTCATAGAATGAGTTTGGAAGTCTAACTTCTATTTGTATTTTTTTGGACACGTTTGAAAAAGATAGGCATTAATTCTTTTTTAAATGCCTGGTAGAATTCCCCTGGAAAGCTGTCTGGCCCTGCATGTTTTTCCATTGGGAGATCTTTGATTACTGATTCAATTCTTTTGCTAGTTAGGGTCCTGTTCAAATTTTCAATTTCTTCCTGTTCCATTTTTGGTGGTTTATGTTTCTAGGAATTTATCCATTTCTTCCAGATTGCCCAGTTTGTTGGCCCATGATTTTCCATAATATTCTATTATTGTTTGTATTTGTGTAGTGTTGTTTGTGATTTCTCCTCTGTCATTCGTGATTTTATTTACTTGAGTCCTTTTTCTTCTCTTTTTAATAAGTCCAGCCAGGGGGTTATCAATTTGGTTAATTCTTTCAAAGAACCAGCCCTTACTTTCACTAATCTGTTCAACTGATTCTTTGTTTTGTTTTGGTTTTTGTTTTGTTGTTGTTGTTGCTTGTTTCTATGTCATCTATTTCTGCTCTAATTTTTATTATTTCCCCTATGCTAGATTTAGGTTTCATTTGTTTTCCTTCTCTAGCTCCTTTAGGTGTAAGGTTAGGTTATGTATTTGAGACTTTTCTTGCTTCTTGATGTAGGCTTGTGCTGCTATTTAGTTCTTTCTTAGAACCACTTTTGCGGCATCCCAAAAGTTTGAGAGTGTCATGTTTTCATTTTCATTTGCTTCCATGTATTTTTTTAAATTTCTTCTTTACTTTCCTAGTTAACCCATTATGTTCCTTACTAGGATGTTCTTTAACCTCCATATATTTATGGTCTTTTTAAAAAAAAGGTTTTATTTATTTGACAGAGAGAGATCACAAGTAGGCAGAGAGGCAGGCAGAGAGAGAGGGAGTAGCAGGCTCCCTGCTGAGCAGAGAGCCTGATGCGGGGCTCAATCCCACGACTCTGAAATCATGACCTGAGCCAAAGACAGAGGCTTAACACACTGAGCTGCCCAGAGGCCCATATTTGTGGTCTTTCCAAATGTTATCTTGTGTTCAACTTCCATGGCATTGTGGTCAGGAAATACGCACAGTCTTTTTGTAGTTGTTGAGGCCTGATTTGTGACCCAGTTTGTATCTATTCTGGAGAATTTTCCATATATACTTGAAAAGAATGTATTCTGCTTTAGGAAGAAATATTCTGAATATATCTGTTAAGACCATCTGGTCCAGTGTGTCATTCAAAGCCATTGTTTCCTTGTTGATTTTCTAGTTAGATGATCTGTCCATTGCTGTAAGTGGGTTGTTAAAGTCCAATACTTTTATTGTATCTTTGTCAATGAACTTTGTGTTTGTTATTAACTGGGATTTATATATTTGGGTGTTCCCAAGTTGGGGGCATAAATATTTACAATTGTTAGATCCTCTTGTTGGATAGACCCCTTAATTGTGATATAGTGCCCTTCTGCATCTCTTTCTACACTCTTTGGTTTAAAATCAAGTCTGTCTGGGGGCACCTGTGTGGCTCAGTCTGTTGAGCATCTGACCCTTGGTTTCAGCTTAGGTTATTTCAATGGGTCTTGTTTTTTTAATTCATTCTGATACCCTTAGTCTTTTGATTGTAGTGTTTAGTCCATTTATATTCAGTTATTATTAATAGATTTAGTGCCATTTAATACATTTAATGCATTTAGTGCCAAAGTATTACTTGTAAAATGAATGTTTCTGGAGATTTTCTCTGTTCCCCTTTCTAGCCTTTGTTGCTTTTGATGTTTCTTTCCCCTCAAGCAGTCCCCTTTAATATTTCTTGTAACATTTGTTTAGTGTTCAGGAACTCCTTTAGTTTTTGTTTATTGGGGACTCTCTCCATCTCTCCTTGTATTCCGAATGACAGCCTTAGTAAATAAAATATCCCTGGCTGCATATTTTTTCATTTAGCACATTGAATAAATCATGTCACTCTGTTCTGGCCTCTGAAGTTTCTCTGGATAGATCTGCTGCAAACCTTATTTGTCTTCCCTTGTAGGTTAGGGCTTTTCCCCGCATTGTTGCTTTCAGGATTATTTCCTTATGTGTGTGTTTTGCAAATTTTACTATGATACATTTTGGTGTTAGCCTATTTTTTGTTGATTTTGATGGGAGATTTATGTGCCTTTTGGACTTCAATGTCTATTTCCTTCCCCAGATCAGAGAAGTTTTCAGCTATAATTTCTTCAAAGAAAACTGCCCCCCTTCCCTCTTTTCTTTTGGGACTCCTAATGAATGTTATTGCCCTTTATAAGGCACCGAGTTTTCTATTTATTTATTTATTTATTTATTTATTTATTTATTTATTTATTTTTAAGATTTTATTCATTTATTTGACAGAGATCACAAGTAGGCAGAGAGGCAGGCAGAGAGAGAGGAGGAAGCAGGCTCCCTGCTGAGCAGAGAGCCCGAGGCACTGAGTTTTCTAAGTCTATATTTGTTATCCAATATATTCTTCTTACCCTCTTCTTTTCAGCTTCATTATTTTCCATAATTTATATGTCACTGACTCATTCCTCTGCTTCATCCATCCCTGTCATTGCATCCAATCAGTTTTGCATCTTGGTTATAGCATTTTTTGTTTCACCCTGACTAGTCTTTCTTTTTTCACTGTAGGATGGAACTCCCTGTGTCTTCTAAGCTTTTCTCAAGCCCAACTAGTATCCTTATCATTGTTGTTTTTAATTCTGGTTCAGAATATTACTTAGATCTGTTTTGATTAGATCCCTGGCTGTAACTTTTTCTTCTTATTTCTTTTAGGATGAATCCCTCCATCTTGACATTTTGCCTAGATTTTTGTCTTTTCTATGTTAGGAAAACCTGTTATGTTTCCTGCTTCTGAGAATAATGGCTGTAATAAAGAGGTCATATACTGTCCAGGGCCTGGTGCTTTAGGAATTTTTTGGGTACTCTACTGTTGTGTTTTGCTTGCTCTTTCCCTCAGGTCAGTCCTCTGCAGAGTTGTTCCTTGCCTGCAGTTTGGATCTTGTCCTTGCGTGGTGAGTTTTAACTAGGTGTGTTTTGGTCTGCTTGTTAGAAAAAACTAGATCCTATTTCCCCTAGAGCTGAAGATTTGTAGCCCTCCATGATCAGTAGACTTGGTCCATGTAGGGAGGTTGTGCGGCTTCTTTGGGCCATGGGGAGTGCTGCTGCACTGGTTCTCAGGCAGACCTGCCCTAGGAAAGATACACCTGCTGGGCAGAGTGGGGTGGGGCCGTGTTGGAGCTCCAGCCACCTGGGGGTGCTGTGTTGGTCACTGAAGTCTGTCCGTGCTGATGGGTAAAGAAGAAATGGCATCACCCTGCTCTCCTGTGCCCACAGTGGGGAGTTCATGTCTGCCATTCTTCAGTAAACCTTCACAGAAGAGTGAAAAATCTCACCTCTTATGTCCTAAGCTTCTGTCAGAACCCTGCCTTCACACTGTATCTGAGCTGTCTGCCTGCCTAGTGGCACAGTGCTCCTGAATTTTATCTCAGGTGCATGACTATGTTTCAAAACTCCAAATTTTAGAGAACTGGCATGGTGTGGATCCATGCTGATCTTCTGGGGGAGGGTCTTGCCACACTGTGGTTGGTGCCAATTTGTCCCAGAAAGCAGTTGTATGACCATGCAGGGTCTTGGAGTTTATGTGGAAGCACAGACAAAAGCTCATTTCCATGTTAGTTGCCTTCTGCAGGTGCCTCTGCTGGTATGCTAATTAATGAGGCCTATTAAAGGGGCTGCTCAATGGTGCCCACATTCTCTTTTGTCCCCTGAGAGGCTGTATCACCTTTCCCAAATGCAGTGCAAGGTGGGGAACTGTCTCTCCCAGTGTGACCCATGGGATCTTCAGACCATGTTGTCTGCTTCCAGACCTCTGCCCTCCTTCTCCACAGAAGCACTGCTAAGCCCACCAGGCATGACCCAGGCAATGATGTGGGTTTCTAAAACTTCAGACTTTGAGTTCCACTGCTTGTAATAACTTGTAATAATCAGCCCCTCTCCTTTTCTCAGTGAATGGTTTTCGGGAAGTGTTTTTCTTTGCAATCCCCTGAACTTTGCTTCCTCTCTCTCTCTTTCTTTCTCTCTCTCTCTCCTCTCTCCATGATCAGGACTCTCTCTCCTTTGCAACACCTGTGATTATTTTCTCCCCCAAATCAACTCCCACAGCTCCTACCTTCCACAATGTGGCCTTTTTTTCTCCCTCTAGATGTTCAGTTTACTCTCTCAGTCTGTACATTGATTTCTTGGTGTTCAGAATGATCTGATATTTATCTAGCTGTGTTTGAAGGATGAGGTAAGCTTAGGGTCCCCCTACTACTCCACCATCCTAACCCCCCTACATACACAAAATTGTCTTATTTCTTAAAAGGAGAGATAACTTTGTTTAACATGGGAGAAATCTTCTTTGTTTCTATAATCTGGGATAAGTACTAGATTTTTAAAAAGATTTTATTTTATTTATTTGAGACACACAGAAAGAGAACATGAATGGGGAGAAAGGGGCAGATGAAGAGGGAGAAGTGGTCTCCCCACTGAGCAAAGAATCCAATGTGGGGCTCAATACCAGGACCCTGGGATCATGACCTGAGTCAAAGGCAGATGCTTAACTGACTGAGCCACCCAAGAACCTCAATAAGTGGTAGACTTTTAATCATAAGCTTAATAAAATTGTCAAGGGTGATAAGATTTCAAAATCAGTTGTGTGTCACTCTTTTTTTGTGTATGCATGTGAAAAAATACATTTTCTACATCTAAATTTTTTTCTCTCTCCTTGAAGAGAGAATATAATTAGCTTTTGTAGTGATAAATTCATAT
This sequence comes from Mustela erminea, assembly GCF_009829155.1. NCBI lineage: Eukaryota > Metazoa > Chordata > Mammalia > Carnivora > Mustelidae > Mustela > Mustela erminea. The sequence goes on along the minus strand of NC_045635.1, from coordinate 62,979,870 downwards.
TTGTCAGGAGTCAATTCCTCTCATTTCTTTTCCTTTCCATTTCCTTTCCTTTTCTTTCTCTTGAGAAATAGTAAAGATTAACTGATCAAAAAATCATTCACTTCTTCCGTGTACATTTTAAGGTTATCTAGTCTGATAAACAGTTATTAAAATAGAAAGCAAATTATTAAAATATGGCATTTATGGAGGGACACTGAAAAGCTTATTTCCATAATAACTTTTCTTACTGTAGCAATGAGTTAATAGGAAAGCTTTTCATTTCAAGATAAAAGGAGAGTTCTGTCATAATTCAGATTTTTTAAAAATTAATTTACAATGCCAGATTAATGTTAGCACAATATTTTAGTTTGATAAGGACCAAGGCTAAATTCCTCTTTATTAAAATTTCCTAAATTCCTTACATTAGTTTATGAGCAAAATAATTTTCTACTTTTTTCATAACTTGTTTAAATACAAAATTATATGTGTAAAATAATATTCATCTACAGATGGCTATTATATAATGAATATTATATTCACTAATGTAACAAATATAGATATAATGAATGTTATGTTTTTAAAAATATCTTTACAAGGAATTAATTTTGTGAAATTCTTAAGATGTTTCAAATCACAAAGATTTTTTGAAAACATAGCATTTATTTTTTGAATTGTATTTTTTTAACTTTTTTAAAATTTAAATTCAATTAATTAACATCTAATTTATTATTGATTTCAGAGGTACAGGTCTGTGATTCATCAGTCTTATATAATACCCAGTGCTCATTACATCACATGCTCTCCTTAATGTCCATAGTTACCCCATCCTCCCCTCCCTGCCCAGCAACCCTCAGATTGTTTCCTCTGATTAAGAGTCTCTTATGGTTTGTCTCTCTCTCTCTGGTTTTGTCTTGTTTCGTTTTTTCCTCTCTTCCCCTATGATCCTCTGCCTTGTTTCTTAAATTCCACATACCAGTAAGATCATGTGATTATTGTCTTTCTCTGACTTATTTCACTTAGTATAATACCTTCCAGTTCTAGCCACATCATTGCAAATTGCAAGATTTTTTTTTTTAAAGATTTTATTTATTCATTTGACAGAGAGAAATCACAAGTAGATGGAGAGGCAGGCAGAGAGAGAGAGAGAGAAGCAGGCTCCCCGCTGAGCAGAGAGCCCAATGCGGGACCCGATCCCAGGACCCTGAGATCATGACCCGAGCCGAAGGCAGCGGCTTAACCCACTGAGCCACCCAGGCGCCCCAGATTTTGGTTTTTTGATGGCTGAGTAATACTCTGATATATATTCCACATATGAGTAAAACAACATAATAATTGTCTTCCTTTGATTGACTTATTTCACTCAGCGTAATACCCTCCAATTCCATCCACGTCAATGTAAATGGTAAGTATTCATTCTTTCTGATGATTAGGTAATACTCATATATGTGATATGTATATATACATCACATCTTCTTTATCCATTTCATTTGTCAATGGACATCTGGGCTCTCTCCACAGTTTGCTTATTGTGGACATTGTTGCTATAAACATTGGGGTGCAGGTGACCCTTCAGATCACTACATTTACATCTTTGGTGTAAATATCCAATAGTGCAGTTGCTGGGTTGTAGGGTAGCTCTATTTTCAACTTCTTGAGGAGCGTCCATACTGTCTTCCAGAGTGGTTGCACCAGCTTGCATTCCCACCAACAGTGTAGGAGGGTTCCTCTTTCTCCGCATCCTTGCCAACATCTATCATTTCCTGACTTGTTAATTTTAGCCATTCTTACTTGTGGGAAGTAGTATCTTACTGTGGTCTTGATTTGTATTTCCCTGATGCTGAGTGATGTTGAGCACTTTTTCACGTGTATGCTATGGGTAGTATAGACATTTTAACAATATTTTTTCTTCCACTCCATGAGCATGGAACATTTTCCCATTTCCTTGTGTCTTCCTCAATTTCTTTCATGAGTGCTCTATAGTTTTCTGAGTGCAGATCCTCTGCCTCTTTGGTTAGGTTTATTTCTAGCTATCTTATGGTTTTTGGGGTTTGGATGCAATTGTAAATGGGGTTGACTCCTTAATTTCTCTTTCTTCTGTCTCAATGGTAATGCAACTAATTTCTGAGCATTGATTTTTTTAAAGAGATTTTTATTTTTTTAAAGATTTTATTTATTTATTTGACAGACAGAGATCACAAGTAGGCAGAGAGGCAGGCAGAGAGAGAGGCAGAGAGAGAGGAAGAAGCAGGCTCCCTGCTGAGCAGAGAGCTCGATGCGGGGCTCAATCCCAGGACCCTGGGATCATGACCTGAGCCAAGGGCAGAGTCTTTAACCCACTGAGCCACCCAGGTGCCCCCTGAGCATTGATTTTAATATCTTGCCACTTTGCTGAATTCCTGTTTAAGTCTAGCAATTTTAATTTCTTTTTGTTGTCTGATTGCTTAGACTAGGACTTCCAGTACTATGTGGAGCAGCAGTGGTGATAGTGGACATCTCTGCTGTGTTCCGACCCTAGGGGAAAAGCTGTCAGTTTTTCCCCATTGAGAATGATATTCACTCTAGACTTTTGATATAAAGGATAGCTTTACAAGGAATTAATTTTATGAAATTCCTAAAATGCTTCAAATTATATTTAATGTATTAACTAAATTGTAGTTTTCAAATTTTAACTAACTTTAAGACTGTATCCCTAAGTTAAATAATAAGTAATCTTTGAATGCCTGTATTGTTCCTAAAAAATAAATATAGAAAACATTGGTTATGAAACAGAATTTTAATATAATCTTATTTCTTAAAATCAGTAGGACAAAATTTGCAAATGTTTCTGGATCATTATATGTGTATGTTTGTTTTTGCTTCCTCAGAGTTGTTAAAATGATATGAAATAGTGCTCATGGAAAAAATAAATAGTTTTGGGGTTTTGGCTCCCTGGTTTTCTCTTTTATCTAAATAAAGAAAAAGTTGGTTACTTCAATTATAGTTATAGTTAATAATTAATATAATTGCTTAATCATACTAGGTATAATAATTGCAGAGAAATATAAAAAACATACAAAATAATGGTTATGAATACCTATTTAAGAAAATGCTTACAAAGCATAGTTACAAATGTTAACATACAATGCTATTACAATGCCATTGACTATATTCCCTACACTGTACATTTTATTCTTATTACTTATTCATTCCATGAAGTTTTTCTTCATTTTATTTTTCCCAAATTAAACTTCAAACTCAGAATAATAAAATCCTTTATGTCTTTTATGACTAAAGTACCATTGAATTTCCAAAAATTAATTTTCAGTAAGAAAGTTAATAATCTTATTAATCTTCATCTTATAAAATTAAAAAAAACAATAAAAATATCTAGGTTTGCCCACAAATTTCCAAATTTTAATTAAGTTAAAACAGTCATGATAGATTTCATTTTAAACACTTAATATAAAAATGACAAAATAAAAAAGAATTTAAATTCCTTGGTTAGTTATAATTAAAATATGTCAGTATAAATATCTTTCAATAATTGAATATATTTTCGAGCTAAAAGCACATTTATGTTTAAGCACAAACTGATACAAGAGAGATTTAAGATGACAATGTAAGAAGACCCTGAACTCACCTCCTCCATATACACATCAAATCTACACCTACATATGGAATATATTCTGAAAAACGGAAGGCTGATTGAACAGCCTCTGGACAACAAATGATAAAGTAACCACATAAAAAGCAGCAGGAGAGAAGGAAACATGATAACAAGAACACCATCCCAATGCTGTAAACTGTAGTAAGGAGGGATAGCACAGAGAGACTGCCAGGCTTGCCTTCCCTAAGTTACAGGAAAAAAACTGCAGTTTATTTTATTTTTTAAAAATTTTATTCAATTATTTGACAGAGAGAGAGGGAGTGAGCACAAGTAGGGGAATGGCAAACAGAGGGAGAGGGAGAAGCAGGCTTCCCCACTGAGCAGGAAGCCCAGTGCAGGGCTCATCCCAGGACACTGGGATCATGACCTGAGCTAAAGGCTTTTCCATTTCCTTGTGTCCTTTTCATTTTCTTTCATAAATGTTCTATAGTTTTCAGCATACTGATCTTTCTCCTCTTCAGGTAAGTGTATTACTAGGTATCTTATTGTTTTTGGTACAGTTGCAAATGGGATCAATGCCTTGATTTCTTTTTCTGCTACTTCATTATTGGTGTATAGAAATACAACAGATTTCTGCATATTGATTTTATATCCTGCAACTTTCTGAATTCATGTATTAGTTCTATTAATTTTTGGTAGAATCCTTTGTGTTTTCTACATAGAATAAAAAATAAAGAATCTTAAAAGAAGCAAGAAAGATACAAAAAGATATCGAAAAGGAAAACTCTATAAGGCTTGTCAGCTGATTTTTCAGCAGAAACTTTGCAAACCAGATGGATTGGCATGATATATTCAAAGTGCTGAAAGGAAAAAATGCTGGAACCAAGAATACTCTACCTAGCAAGGTTATAATTCAGATTTGAAGGAGGGATAACAAGTTTCCAAGATAAACACAAGATAAAGAAGTTTATCACCACTGAACCATCTTTACAAGAAATGTTAACATGACTTCTTTAAGTGGAAAAGAAATGTCATAATTAGACATAAGAAAAATATGAATGAAAAGATGTAAAATATGACAACATATTCTTGCAGAATGGAGTATGAAAGTTATAGAAAGGGAAAAATAAAAAGGAAGATTTTTGTGTTTGAACTTAAATGGCTATCAAATTACTAAAGATTGCTATTTATTTAGGATATTATACAAAAAACTCATGATAACCACAAGCCTAAAACCTATAATGGATACATATGAAAAAGAGAAAGAATGGCAGACAAAACACCGTAGATACTCATCAAACACAGATAAACAAGAGAAGAAAAAAGGAAATAAGAAGAACTAGAAAAACAACCTGAAAACAAATTTTTAATGGCAATAAGTACATACCTAGTAATAATTATTTTAAATGTAAATGTCCTCAATGTTCCAATCAAAAGATACAGAGTGGTGGGATGGATAAAAGAACAAGACCCATCTATACATTGACTACAAAAGACTCACCTAAGACCTACATACAGACTGAAAGTGATGGGATGGAAAAATTAACCATGAAATAGAAGTGAAAAAAAAAAGTCAGGGTAGCAATACTTATATAAAAAAATTCAGCTTTAAAAAAAGACTAACTAGAGACAAAGAAGGACATTTCATAGTGATAAAAGTATCAATACAATAACAGGATATAACATTTGTAAATATCTAGGCACCCAACATTGGAGCACCTAAATACATAAAACAAATGTTAATGGACATAAAGAGAGAAATTAATGGTAACACAATGACAGTATAGGATTTTAACACTACACTTACATCAACAGGTAAGTCAGCCAGACAAAATCAATACGGAATCTATGTCTTTGAATGATATCTTATACTAGATGCACATAATGGATATATACAGAATATTCCATCCAAAAATTACAGAACATACAGTCTTTACAAGTGCACATGAAACATTCTCTAGAATACTTTTTAAATTATTTATTTATTTATTTATTTGAGAGAGAGAAAAAGAACATAAGCAGGGGCTGGAATACAGGTGGGAGGGTTAGGGAGAGGAAGACTGCACTGAGTGCAGAGCCTGATATGGGGCTTGATCTCATCACTGTGAGATTAGGACCTGAGCCAAAACCAAGAGTCAGATGCCTAACCAAATGAGCCACCCAAGCACACCCATTCTCCAGAATAGATCACATAATAGGTCATAAAAGAAGCTTCAAAAAATTTAAGAAAACTGAAATAATACCATGGAGCTTTGTCAACCACAATGGTATAAAAGTAGAAAAAAATCACAGGGAAAATAAACCCCACAAACACATGGAGACTAAAAATTTAATTTTTAAATTAATTTTAAAACTTAAAAATTTAATTTTTAGTTTAAAAAATTTTAATTTAAAAATTTAAATTAAATTAAATTAAAAAATTTAAAATAAAAATTAGAATTTAAAAAATACATGGAGACGAAAATAAAACACAATGGTCCAAAATCTCTGGTACACAGCAAAAGCAGTTGTAAGAGGGAATTGCATAATGAAACAGGGCTACCATAAAAACAAAAAAAGAAAAACCTCAAATAAACAATCTACCTTTACCAGAAAAAGAAGGGCAAACAAAGCTGGAGGTTAGTAGAAGAAAGAAAATAATAAAGATCAGAGCAGAAATAAATGATATTAAGACTTAAAAAAATTAAACCATGAGCTGGTTCTTTGAAAAGGAAAAAAAAATAGACAAACACTTATTCAAATATATCAAGACAAAAAAGAGAAAGGATCAAAATAAATAAAATAAAAAATAAGGGAGGAGAAGTAACAAACGACATCACAGAAGTACAAAGGAATATAAGAGAATACTATGAGTAATTATATGCCAATAAACTGGATAACTTATAAGAAGTAGATAAATTCCTAGAAACATACAATCTTTCAAAACTGCACTAAGAAGAAATAGAAAATATGAACAGACATATCACAAGAAATGAAAATTGAGTTAGTAATGAAAAAAACTACCAAAAAATGAAAGTCTGGGACCACATGGATTCACAAGTGCATTTTACTGGACATTTAAAGAAGAGATAATACCTATTATCATTAAACTATTCTAAAAATTAGAAGGAGAGATGCTTCCAAATACATTTTGCTAGTTCAGCATTACCCTTCTATGAAGGCCAGAAAATGACATCACATAAAAAGAAAGTGACAGGTCAGTAACCCTGATGCAATAATCATCAATAAAATATTATCAAACCATATACAACAATACATTAAAAGATCATTCACCATGATCAGGTGGAGTTTATTCCCAGGATTAAGGATGAGTCAATATTTACAAATCAATCAACATGATACACCACATTAACAAAACAAAGTATAAAAATCATATGCTCTTCTCAATAGGTCCAGAAAAAGAATTTGACAAAATACAGCATTCATTCATGATTTAAAAAAAGCCTCACCAAAGTAGGTTTACAGGGAATATACATCAACATACTAAAGGTCATATATGACAAACACACAGGAAACATCATACTCAGTAGGGAAAAAACAGAGCGTTTTTTCTAAGGTAAGGGACAAGACAAGGATGTCCACTCTTCACCACTTTTATTCAACATAATACCAGAAGTCCTAGCCACAGCAATCAGACAAGTAGAAGGAATAAATGCATTCACATTGGTAAAGAAGAACTGAAACTTTTACTATTGGCACATGACATGATTCTCTATATAGAAGTCCTACAGACCCCACCAAATACTGAAAAAGTAATAAATGAATTCAGTAAAGTCACAAGACATAAAATCAAAGCACAGAAATCCACTCGTTTCTATACACTAATAATGAAAAAACAGAGAGAGAAATAAAAAAGCAATTCCATTTATAGTTACAGCAAAAATAATAAAATACCTAGGAATAAACTTAAGGTGCTGAAATAGCTGTACTCTGAAAACTACAAAACATTGATGAGAGGAACTGAGATGACACAAACAAATGGAGAGATATTCTATGCCTCCCCCGAAAGATATTTCCTGTTCATGGGTTAGAAGGAAAATACTGTTAAAATACCCATACTACCCAAATCAATTTACAGATTTAATTCAATCCCTACCAAAATACCAGCATCATTTTTCCAAAACTAGAACAAAGTATCCTAAAATTTGTATGAAACCACAAAAGATCAAGAATAGCCAAAACAATCTTGAAAAAGAAAAACAAATCTGGAGGTATCACAATTCCAGATTTCAAGTTATCCTACCAAGATAATCAAGACAATATGGTACTTGCACAAAAATAGACACACAGAACAGTAGAACAGAATACAAAACCCTGAAACAAACCCATGATTATATGGCCACTTAATCTTTGACAAAAGAGGCAAGAATATGCAATGGGAAAAACACAGTCTCTTCAATAAATGGTGTTGTAAAACTAAATAGCTACATGAAAAAAATAAGAAACTGGATCACTTTCTTATACCATACACAAAAATAAATTCAAAAGGGATTAAAGACCTAAAGGTGAGACCTGAAGCCATAAAAATTGTAGAAGACAGCACAGGCAGTATTTCTCTAACATTGGACATAGCAACAATTTTCTCAATATGTCTCTTGAGGCAGGAGAAATAAAAACAGAAATAAGCTATTGGGACTGCAGCAAAACAAAAAGCTTCCCTACGACAAAGGAAAAACAATCAATAAAACTAAAAGACAACTACTGAATAGGAGAAGATATTTGCAAATGACATATCTGATAAAGGGTTAGTATCCTAAATCTATAAAGAACTTGTATAACTGAACACCCCAAAAATAAATAATCCAATTAAAAATGAGCAAAAGACATGAACATACTTTTCTCCAGACATACAGATGGTCAACAGACACATGAAAAGATGTTCATCATCACTCACCATCAGGGAAATGCAAATCAAAACTACAGTGAGATATCATATCACACCTGTCAGAATGGCTAAAATTAAAATCTCAAGAAACAACAGGTGTTGGCAAAGATATGGAGAAAAAGGAGCACTCACGCACTGTTAGTGGGAATGCAAACTGGCGCAGGCACTGTGGAAAACTGTATGGAGGTTCCTTAAAGAGCTAAAAGTAGAACTACGCCGTGATATAGCAATAGCATTATTAGGTATGTATCTGAAGAATACAAGAACACTAATTCAAAGGGATACATATAGCAGCATTATTTACAATAACCAAATTGCTATTTACAATAACCAAATAGCAACATTATTTACAATAGCCAAATTTACAGTAACCAAATTACAATAACTGAATATTATTCAGCTATAAAAAGGAATGAAATACTGCCATTTGCAAGGATGTGAATGGAGCTAGAGAGTATTATACTAAGGAAAATAAGTCAGTCAGAGAAAAAGAAATACCATATGATTTCGCTCATATGTGGAACTTGAGAAACAAAACAGATGATGAAAGTGGAAAAACAAGAGACAGACAAATGAAGAAACAGACTCTTTTATAGAGAACAAACTGATGCTTACCAGAGGGTGAAGGGTGGGGGAATGGATTAAATAGGTAATGGGGTTTAAGGAGTGCACTTGTAATGAGCACCAGGTGATGTATGGAATTGTGGAATCACTTCATTGCATATCTGATTCTGATATAACACTCTATGGTTAACTAACTGGAATTAAAATAAAAATAAACACAAGAAACAACAAATGTTGCCGAGGATGTGGAGAAAAAGGAACTTGTGCACTGTTGGTGGGAATACAAACTGGTACATCCACTGTAGAAAACAGAAGGAAAGCAGAAGTGAGTTGGGGGAAATCGGACGGGGAGAGGATCCATGAGAGACTGTGGACTCTGAGAAACAAACTGAGGGTTTGGGAGGGGAGGAGGGTGGAGAGTTAGGTGAGCCCAGTGGGGGGTATTAAGGAGGGCACGTATTGCATGGAGCACTGGGTGTGGTGCATAAACAATGAATCTTGGAACACTGAAAAAAAATAAAATTACAAAACAAAACAAAAACCAAAGGTGCTAAAGAAGAAAGATACTGCAATAAAAAATTTTGAAGAAAAGAAAAAAAAGAAAAAGAAAACAGTTTGGAGTTTCCTCAAAAAGTTAAAAATAGAACTACCCTATGATCCAGCAATTACACTACTGGGTATTTACCCAATGAATGCAAAAAAAAAAAAAAAAAAAAAAAAAAACTAATTCAAAAGGATATATGACCACCTGTGTTTATTGCAACATTATTTACAATAGCCAAATTATTGAAGCATTCCAAGCTTCTATCGACAGATGAATGGATAAAGATGTCGTGTGTGTGTATGTATATGTATATATGTGTGTGTGTATGTGTATATATATGTATATGTATATGTATACATATAAAATACACATAAAATTAAATCATAAAAAGAATGAAATCTTGCCATTTGCAATAATATGCATGAAGTTAGAAAGTAAAATACTAAACAATGTAAGTCAGAAAAAAAGACAAATACCCTATGATTTCACTCACATGTGGAATTTAAGATATTCATGTTTTTAAATTGCAGAAAGGAGGTCAGAATATATTGCTAGAAGTCCAGAATAGCGAATATGGTTCCATCTTTTTCATTCATGCTTATAATGTAAAATATACCATATGTCACATTCACAGTCACAACTCCTTAATTTTTCATTTAGCAAAAACTAGAATTACATCAGAGACCAGTAGAATATAAATGTCTGAGACCAAGAATATAGCTTAATGTGATTTGGGAGTAGATTTCATGAATGGAAGCGCTGGGAGAAAAAAATGAAGATGGAAATTCAAATAGGGACCAATTTGTGAAGGACTGGAAATCTGTGAAATTGGATTAAGATATTATTTCAGAGGTAAAATGCTACCATTCAATGTGGTTTTTTTATTAATAGATGGAAGGTTATTAGAAGTTTTAACTCAGGTGTGCCTGGGTGGCTCAGTGGGTTAAAACCTCTTCCTTCGGCTCAAGTCATGGGCTCAGGGTCTTGGAATCGAGCCCCGCATCGGGATCTCTGCTCGGGATCTCTGCTCAGCGGGGAGCCTGCTTCTCTCTCTCTGCCTGCCTCTTTGCCTACTTGTGATCTCTGTCTGTCAAATTGCCTACTTGTGAACTCTGTCTGTCAAATAAATAAATAAAATCTTTTAAAAAAAGTTTTAACCCATAACAAAATGTGAGTTGGGTTTCAGGAAAACATATATGTTTTCTTTTGTGACTGGAGAATAAAAATCCTCTCTGAATCTATACCTTGGCAGCACCTGTCTAGACAAAGAACCTGGTGCTCTCCTGGGGGAATGGAAAGACCAGATTGGGGGTTCCTATCAGATCTGATCTCAGTTACACTTTTTTTTGCAGCTCCAAATTGGTGCTGCTTTCCACAATATTCTCCTAAGATATAATCAGTACACAAACCACACACTTCTATCTTGTAAAACATACATATTCATTTGTCTAAACATTGTTTTATATAGCCCAGTTTGGCAAAATCCATGGTCTTGAACTGCCTGCTCTGCTACCGTAAGAAAGCATCTGACATGTAGAAAACGTCCGAGGTAAGTGGCCTCCACATGTGAAAGTAGTGTTTTCTGAAGAAATTCCTGAGCACAGGGTAACTAAATGTAACAGTATTTATTACCATCAAGAATTTAAGGAAGGATTTCAATTGTGGCTGCAGATGGCAACCTTATGTAATTTTTTTCTCCTTTCCCAACATTTAACCACATAACTTGATGGTTGAGAGCTAGGATTTAGCCCAATTATTTTGATAGCACTCCCTGAAAATAAAGCAGCTGACACTCTTCCTGGTCAAAGTGCTTGGATTATGCTTCCTCAAACCCATGACTAACCTCTAAATAACCAGGCCCTGTTCTGGTGCCGCCATTCCCACCCTGTGGGGCCCCAACCAATTCTGTTACACTGCTAAATTAGAAAGCAGGAAATCCAATTATTCCTGACTCACCATCTGCATCCTCATTTCCCACCCATCCTAGGAGACTTTGGCTCTAGCTACTTTGGCTAACCATCTGTAATGAAAATTTATTTGTACTTTCACAACTCTGGGTCTTTTCTGATGGTGATCCTTCAGCCTAGAATTCCCTTATGGATCCTTTCTATCCTAGCCATCACTTAGAGCTCAATTCCTCCTTGAGGCATGTGCCCCATTCCAAGATATCTCAAACTAAGCTGTAATTACTTGCTTGCTCCTTCTGTGTTTATACCATATGTTAATTGACCCTACATTAGAGCAACTATTTCCATCTACTTTATATGAGTCATTTTAAATGAATAGGGTTAAACAAACTTTGAATGGCAGATGGTGTCAGAGAAAGTATTTATGCTTGAAATTGACAGACTTGGGTTCAAATTCTGTTCTCTTCCTTTTGTTGCTGCCTGATTTTGAACAGTAAATTCATTTCTCTGACTCAGTTTTCTCATCTGTAAAATGAGGACCATTAAGAGTAGCTACCTCATAGCTAGCATTAGGTGTTTTAATATGGGGCAAGTGGAAGTACCAGAAACTGCCTGGTACATAGTAAATGTTTCATAATGGTTAGCTCTCATTATTATCACCATTTTTATCATCGTTTTATCATCACCACTATTATCATCGTTTGAACCTACCCCAGAATGTAAACTCCACACAGAAAAAGATAATCATATGTTTGTCCTCTGATGTGCCCGCAGCACTGTGCCCGGCATGAAGTATATACTTAAGAAATGTATGTTGAGTGTGTGGATAAATTAATGGATCCATAAAATAATTCTCATTGTTAGCATCCTCCTCTTCCTCTTTGACTCTTCTACCGTCTCTTAACGTGGTACTTTATACTTCACACAAAAACTACCAATTAAAGGTCACTGAACATCTCCCATCCCTTGTTCATTTTGCTTTACCTCCGTTTTTTGCCCCCTTTCCTTTTTTTAAAATATGTATTTTTTAAATATTTTATTTACTTATTTGACAGAGATCACAAGTAGGCAGAGAGAGAGAGGAAGGGAAGCAGGCTCCCTGCTGAGCAGAGAGCCCGACCCGGGGCTCGATCCCAAGACTTTAGGATCATGACCTAAGCTGAAGATAGAGGCTTAACCCACTGAACCACCCAGGTGCCTCACCCCCTTTCTTGAATTCTCTGCCCTAACAAGTTTGAATTCAACAGTAACCATTTCAGCCTAGCCTTGCTGGCAGAGGTAGTGCGCTGCAGGAGGGGGAGGGAGGGGCTGGAAGCGGGGCGTGGCCACCATGCCGCAGAAGCAGACTGCGCCTGCGTAGGCTGCGGCAAAGCTAAGCACTGAGAAGGTCGCGGTCATCGCTCCTTGCTGTTTGTATGGAAAGATCACTCCTCTCACCAGCTCTCACTCCCGATCCTGGGTCTCCCGCTTAGGACTTGGGCCGAGGCTCCAGCATTCCTACCATCCTCTCTCTGACAGATTGCTGACTTCCCCGTTCCTGCTCCTGGCTCCTGGAACCATGTCTCTGGTAAGCCAGAATGCGCGCCGCGGCAGCGCAGAGACCGCTGCAGATTACAGCGACTGCCAGGGTGAGATGCAGGCTAGTAACGCCTCCGGGGCCCCGACCTCCATGCTAGTTCCCCAGGCTCTCCAGGGCTCTCATACGCCAATCAGCCCTCAGGGTGCCAGCGCTTCCCAGGCTGCGCAGGACCCGAACGACCTCGAGGTCCTAATCGAAGAGCAGTCCCAACGTTTGGGGGCGCTCAGGGTCCACGACCCTCTGGAAGACAGGTCGATTGCTTTGGTGAATTTCATGCGAATGAAAAGCCAAACCGAAGGTTCTATCCAGCAGGCAGAGATGCTGGAGTTCCTCAGAGAATACTCAGATCAGTTCCCTGAGATCCTCAGACGAGCCTCAGCTCACCTGGATCAGGTCTTTGGGTTGAACCTGAGGGTTCTTGATCCCCAGGCTGACATTTACAACCTAATCAGCAAACGGGGTTTCCAGACCACTGATCGGATAGCAGAATCCCTGGATGTGCCAAAGGCAGGTCTCCTGGCCTTGGTCCTAGGCCACATCCTCCTGAATGGTAACCGGGCAAGAGAAGCATCCATTTGGGACCTGCTGTTAAAGGTTGATTTGTTGGGTGATCCCCAGAGGATCAACAACCTTTTTGGGAACACAAGGAACCTGCTCATTACTGACTTTGTGCGCATGCGGTTCTTGGAGTACTGGCCAGTGTATGGCACTAATCCCCTTGAATTTGAGTTCTTGTGGGGCTCTAGAGCCCACAGGGAAATCACAAAGATGGAAGCCCTGAAGTTTGTGGCAGAGGCCCATGATGAAGAGCCCTGGAGCTGGCCTGAAGAATATAACAAGGCCCTAGAAGCTGACAAAGCCAAAGAAAGAAGACAGGCTGCTGGCTTGGAATTCTGGTCAGAGGACACTATGAATGATAAGGCCAATGATTTGGTCCAGTTGGCCATTAATGTCACTGAGGAGTTGCTGCCTATACATCAGGATGAGCTACTGGCTCACACTGGCAAAGAATTTGAGGAAGTGTTCCCAAATATCCTCAGTCGAGCTACTCTAATCCTTGATCTGTTCTATGGGTTCTCTCTGATTGAGGTTGATACCAGTGAGCACATATACCTCCTTGTCCAGCAACCGGAATCAGAAGAAGAGCAAATGATGTTAGACAGCCTGGGGAGACCCCCTCAAGAATATGTGATGCCAATTTTGGGTTTGATTTTCCTGATGGGCAACCGTGTCAAAGAGGCCAACATCTGGAACATGCTTCGAAGATTTGGTGTGGATGTAGGAAGAAAGCATGCCATCACCTGCAAGCTTATGAGACAGCGCTACTTGGAATGCAGGCCACTGTCCTACTCTAATCCAGTTGAATATGAGCTTCTGTGGGGTCCTCGTGCTCACCTTGAAACCACCAAAATGAAAGCCTTGGAGTATATGGCCAGGCTCTACAGAAAGCAACCACAGGACTGGCCAGAGCAATATAGGGAGGCTGTTGAAGATGAGGAAGCCAGAGCCAGATCTGAGGCAACTGCCATGTTCTTTTTTGGCTCCATGTGAAATCTGGGGAAATGTATCACTTTAGTTGTGTGGCATCAGTTAAAGAGGCCCTGGGAAAATGGGCACTGGGGCCCCAAATCAGAAGTCAGTCGGGGCTGGGGTGGAAAGTACACATTGTGCTTGCTATTGTGTCCTATTCCTAATGGTACTTCCTTCCTTCCTTATAATGTACCCTTGAATTAGGTTCATGATCAATGTTTATAAATAAAATTGCTCATTTACCATTCCTGTCTTATTTTAATGTAAAAGCTCAGATAGTTGTGTAAAATGTATTGGTAATATTTACATCTTTCTATGATGTGGAGAATATAAAGTTGTTCTTTAACTGTTTGAAATACTTAGTAAAATGGTGTGGTGCAAAAGTTAAGTAACAATAGTAACAACACACAAAAAAAAACAAACACAAAATCACTTATCTGTGGATGCCTTCTTTGTGTCTTTTCTTGTGTAAGGAAAAAAAAAAAAGCTGGCATTTACCTGTATTTGCTTTGCTGTTCCAAAATGTAGTGAAAAATAAAATTATAATGAATTAGACCCTATGCTTAAGCAATCTTTTATTCAACAAATATTTATTAAGCACCTGCCATGCTCTGTGCTTAGAATATAAAGATGAAGAAGACCCTGCTGAACCTCCTGGCCTTAAGGGGGAGGGGCCATGGAAGTAAACCAGTAATTGTTTTATTGCTGTGACAATATGTATAATAAGGATAAGCTTAGAGTGCTAGGAGAGGCCACAGGAGTAACTTCCAGCTAAATGGTAGGTGCTGGGAGGGGACAGTGGAGAAGGCAATGGGGCACAAGAAGGGGTAGGGGAGGGGGAGGAGGTATCACGCAAAGGATTAGTGGGGGATTGGACGAGGTGGTGATAGGGGATAATGAGGTGGTATGGAGGGCTGAGGACAAGTTGTCTTTTAGTTACTTCTATTCCAGGACCTAAGGTTGGAGTGGGGGAGGGAGATATTGTTTGTGAAGTCAGGATCAGTATGTAAAACACCTTTTGTGGGATTCACAAAGACAATGTTCAGTTAAAGGGGGAAGTGGGAGAGGGAAGCCTGTGGCAGAGATAAGGAAGACACATATTCTCGAGAGTGGGTCTTAGGAATCAACAGTGGTTCTCCTGAAGGCAGCTGGTCTTGGATATTGGGTCAAATCGAACAATCCACCTGGAGCTCTGCTGAGCATCCTTTGC
Organism: Mustela erminea; assembly: GCF_009829155.1. Taxonomy (NCBI): domain Eukaryota; kingdom Metazoa; phylum Chordata; class Mammalia; order Carnivora; family Mustelidae; genus Mustela; species Mustela erminea. Next base: position 62,964,086 of record NC_045635.1, on the reverse strand, counting down.
CAGTGCAGTCTATTTCTGCACCTAAGCTGTTAAGGTGAGCACTTTGGCTATCTTCATCCTGATCCTTCACGCAGCTTCTAACCCTGCTCAGGGCTCTCCCTAAGCTTTCCCTAGAAAGCCTGCAAATAGCAATCTCTATAAAGGAGGCCTGGCTCAGGAGTGGATGTTATATGGAAAGTCACCGATGATACAGGGGGGAGAGTGCCTATCAGTGACATAGGTTTTATGTTTCCTCACCCCCTAGTAACCATAAGTTTTCTGTCCTTTAATCCATTTAATCACTAAGGGCTACCCCCAAACTGCCACCTCCTAACATAGGAAAGAAGACTCTCCTCACATTTTCGTCAGCCTCGGGAAGAGAATGACACAACCGTTTTGCCGGGGGAGGGGACGAGAAGAAGGGAGGTGAACAGTTTTGGTCCCAAATCCCGCTGCCTGCAGAAGTCAAATTACAACTGCCTGCTTGAGAAAGCCACTGCGCATGCGCACTCCGCGGTTGCCCGGGAGATACAACCCCCACCTTGTCTCAGTGATCTCCCCTATCATAGCATTCCGGGAAAAACTGAACACTAAGGGCAGGATTTTCAGTAATGAGAAAATGCGTAGCTAGAGAGCTAGAGCTAAAGGGGTTCTGGAAAATGGGATGGGGGTGGAGTTGTGAGGTAGGAGAGTATCTGAGTAGGATCCTGCCTACGTGCTGAGAGCCTCTCTTTCTTTAGTCTCCTTGAACCCTTAATCTGTACATGCTTGTAGGATAGGAGAGAGGCGGAGGTGGATTAACATAATCAAGTTTTCCTTGCTCTGGTTTTTTGGATGGTGCAGTTTCTGGATCCTTGAGAACGTCAGGATCCAGGGATCTGGGAGTACCTATACAGAGACACCTGCCAAGAGGAAGGTATAGCATCCAGACCTACAATAGCGTAAAGCTGCCAACTTCTTTGGCACTAAATTTGTACTAGGTACTGTGCTGGGTTCTTCACCTCTAATCTCTCCACCAGTTCTCCAAGAAGCATTTTTATAGCCTCATTTGACAGTGTATGAAACAGGTTTAAATAATATGCCCAAGGTCACATAGGCAGTTGATGAATGCTGGGACTGGAGTCTAGGGCTGCCTTTGGCTATGGTTCACACTCTTTCCAGTACATTACACCATAGGCCCCCTCCACCTTGTGCTATGTCTTCACTCAAATTTATTGATTCTCAAGAAATATAAGGAAGGGCTGCATGACATGATGGAAGGGGCAAGACAACAGCCATCTGGAGGAGGATGAAAGTGAGGCTGAAATTTTCCAGGCTCTTAACTTGTTCTATCACTCAGGCTCCATCAGAGCTGTCTAGGTGTAGAAAGTGCATTTTCTTTTAATGTCCCTACTCTGTCCTATGAGTCTTCCCCAATTTGCCCTCTTCCTGCAAGCTTCCAGCCTTATCTGCTTCTTATCTCCCACCCAGAGAAACTCAAACATCAGCATTTCTGGGCCCCTAGAAATGTTGGAAATGTGTTTTGTAATCCTGAAAGAACAATGACCTGACAGAGCTCATGTTTTGCCAAGGGGAGCCCGGGAAGCAAAAACAGAAGTGGGAAAAAGCCCCTGGGTCAAAGACGCCACTTGTAGTTTTCCAGGAGTGACAAAGCTGAGACTTGAATGGAGCACATGCCTATGGTGAGGGAAAGGTTGTAGTCTCTCTTTGGCTATAGCCATTCCTCTGAAGGCCATTAGAGGTCTGGGTACTCTCTTTTTTACACAGACAAAATTAGAATTAGCATCCCCTAGGATAAATGGTGATGGAAGTGGGTGTCTGGTAAACAAGACTTATAAATGATGCTGCATGAATTAATTCAATGTATAATCACTGTTAAGCCTTTAAACACTGAACCAAGTATCCTTTTTATCTGTGTGAATTAATTTGGAAAGTGGTATAGTCTTGAGTTCATTTGCAGACTCTTTGGGCCATCAATATCACAAGTATTGAACTTTTGGCCAAGTTAGGGCTTGCAGAATTGGTGTTGGTTAGATATGGGCTCATAATCCTATATATACTATATCATTCAGATTATCCTTTGATCCTTCCTGGAAAAAAAAATGACGAGAACATATTCACCTTCAGTGGCTGAGGCCCAGGAGTGTCCTCTTCTGGAGAAGATGGGTGGTTAGGGAAGACTTTTCATGCCTTCTTTCCATCAGTTTCCATATATACACTGAAGCCATCAAAATGAACATTATAATTCAAGGAAAAGCTGAGCTGGACTGGCATGTGGACGTCAAGGTAATTCTCTCAGCTGTAGGATTGCTGCCCCTAGACCCTCTGATACCAGCAATCTAGACCAGCCCGTAAGTACCCTTTAAGTTCAGACAAGGACCCCACAGTCTCCTCCTTCCTTTCTAGTGGGGATTTCCAGACAGTGAGATTTCTCACTCTAGTTTCTTTTCCCCCTCAGTGAGTACCTGGCAATGTCGTAAGGAATTCTCTGCAGACAGGGTTTGAAGTTAGTTGTAAAGAAAGCTGGAAAAGAATTATCAGAGTGGGCCTTAGCTCTCTCGGACATTTCTGTTCTAGGCCTCATACGAATACACTAAGCATATGATAAGGAGGGGGTGGTATATCAGAATGATTATGAACTCTGAATCTGGACAATGCTGGCTCTCTCACTTCCTGGCTGTGTGTGACCTTGGGCAAGTTACTTAAAACTATTTTCAAGAAATTGATAGAGAAGCCCAGGGTCACACACTTACTATTTGATGATGTCAGAACTATAACCCAGGCCAGTTGTACCTTAGTCTAGTGATATGTCGATTCTTTACACTGCTTTTAAGACTACTTGTCAACACCTTGGTAGTGGAGTTCAAATGAAAACAGATTTCTTAGAAATACTAGTATTTGGGTTTTTTAAACAATTATTTCAGGTGAATGTTAGCCCCAGGTAGTTATAAATTATAATGTTTAGCTGCACTAATAACATATTCTTTGCAAACACCCACCCACAAGACACTTTTCTAGGGGCTTCTGTGTGATCTCTTTAAACAGGTTTCAGTGACTATTAGGAATCCCCTGCTTTACATACCACGGAGGGAGTCCCGGTGAGGATTACTTCTCTGATAAAAGGGCAGGGTTAGGGGTGCCTGGGTGGCTCAGTTGGTTAAATGTCTGCCTTCACCTCAGGTCATGATCCTGGAAGAAGCCTTCTTCTCCCTCTCCCTTGCTGCTCCCTGTGCTTGTGCTCCCTTTCTCTGCTCTCTATTTCTCAAATAAATAAAGTCTTAAAAAAAAAAAAGGCTGGGTTAGGGAGGGAGTTGGGAACTCAATCCTAATGTCTGAGCAGCCTTATTTCTTATTTTATTTCTTATTTTTATTTGAGTATTTGATATGGTAATGTTACACTAGTTTCAGGTATACAACTTAGTGATTTGACAAGTTTATACATTATACTATGTTCTCCACAAGTGCAGCTACCATCAGTCATGTTACATCCCTATTGCAATATTGACTGTATTCCTTAGGTTGTGCCTTTTACTCCCATGACTTACTCATTCCATAACTGCAGGCTTGTAACTTCTTCATCCAATTTGTCCAACCCCTCACTCTTTCCCCTCTAGCAACCATCAGTTTCTTTTCTGTATTTATAGATGTGATTCTGCTTTTTGTCTATTCATTTTTTTGAGATTCCACTTGTGAGTAGTATCTGCCTTTTTCAGTATGACTTATTTCAGTTAGCATAATACCCTCTAGGTCCATCCATGTTGTCTTAAATGGCACAATATCTTCCTTTTAATGGTGGTGTAATATTTCATTATACATATATTTTTTACACCTTCATCTAATGATGTGCACTTAGGTTGTTTCCATATCTTGGCTGTTGTAAACAATGCTGCAATAAATATAGGAGTGCATATGTCTTTTCAAATTAGTGTTGTTTTCTTTGGGTAGATACCCAGTAGTGAAATCATTAGATCATACATTATTTCTGGGGTTTTTTGGACAAAACTACATATTGTTTTCCACAGCAGTTATGCTAATTTACATTTCTACCAACAGTGCACAAGGGTTCCTTTTTCTCCGCATCCTCGCTGACACTTGTTATTTCTTGTCGCTTTGATTTTAGCCATTCTTACTGTTGTAAGGTGATAAGTAATCGTGATTTTGATTCACATCTCCCTGATGATGAGTGATATTGAACATCTTTTCAAGTGTCTGTTGGTCATCTGTCTTCTATGGAAAATTGCCTATTCAGTTTCTCTGCCCACTTTTTCTTAAAGATTTATTTATTTATTTGACAAACGGAGAGCTTAAGTAGGCAAAGAGGCAGGCGTGGGAGCGGGGAGGGGGAAGCAGGCTCCCTGCGGAGCAGAAAGCCCTATGTGGGGATGGATCTCAGGACCCTGGGATCATGTCCTGAGCAGAGACTTTAACCCACTGAGCCACCCAGGCACCCTTCTGCCCACTTTTTAATTGGACTGTTTGTGTTGAGCTAATAAGTTCTTCATATATTTTGGATAGTAACCCCTTATTGGATAAATCATTGCAAGTATCTTCTCCCATTCAGTAGGTTGCTTTTGTTTAGTTGATGGTTTCCTTCACTGTAAACTTTTTTTTTTTATTTTGATGTAGTCCCAATAATTTATTTATGCTTTTGTTTCCCTTGCCTTAGGAGATATATCTAGAAAAATGTTTCTATGGCCAATGTCAGAGAAATTACTGCCTGTGCTCTCTTCTAGGATTTTTATGGTTTCAGGTCTCATGTTTAGGTCTTAAATTCATTTTGAGATTATTTTTCTGTATGGTGTTAGAAAGTGGTCCAGTTTCATTCTTTTACATGTAGCTATCCAGTGTTCCTAGCATCATTCATTGAAGAGACTGTCTTCTCCCCATTTGATATTCTTGCCTCCTTTGTCATAGATTAATCGACCATATAATCATGGGTTTATTTCTGGGTTCTCTATTCTGTCCTTTATTCTATTGACCTATATAGCCTGTTTTTGTGTTAGTACCATACTGTTTTGATTACTACAGCTTTGTATACCTTGTAATTTAGAATTGTGATACCTCCACTTTTTTCTTTCTTGGCATTACTTTGGCTATTTAGGGTCTTCTGTGGCCCCCTACAAATTTTAGAATTATTATGTGAAATAGTATATATTCTGTGGTCCCATACAAATTTTAGGATTATTACATGAAATAATATATATTTGACAAAATATATATTATTTCACATAATGAAAGCATATATTATGTGAAAATGCTGTTGGTATTTTGATAGGATTGCATTGAATCTGTAGATTGCTTTGGGTAATGTGGACATTATAACAATGTTAATTCTTCCAACCTGTGAGCATAGAATATCTTTCCATTCGTTTGTTCATCTTTAATTCATTTCATCAGTGTTTTATAGTTTTCAGAGTACAGATCTTTCCCCTCTTAGCTATCTTATATTCTTTTGTGGTGAGATTGTAAATTGTGTTGTTTTTTAAAAAAATTTCTTTCTGAGTGGCTTAATTTCAAACTGCCTTTCTCCTTAGAGCACTTGGTTTGGCATGGGCTGGCCAGGGTAGGATCTCTGTCCTCTGAACCTCCACTTTTCTCAAAATACTTTAAGAGAAGTAGCATGGTGAAAGGGAAAACACAAGAGTGGTCATTGTTTCTGAAGCTGCCCTCTGTTCTCAAGGCTTAACCTGCTTGGACCACAGCTCAGATAAACTTCTCTGCCACTGAGAGTGGTGGCAACAGGATGCTTTGAGATGGCCTCAGTGTGGTTTGGTTTTGGCAAAGAGGACTGCTGTTCTAGAAGATGTTCATTATTCCAGACAGTGAGGGAGATCCAGCTATGGAGAACTACTTGCACACAGGACTGCTCTCCTTTCTCTGGATTAGGGGATGGGAGGACTGCAAGGCCTAGGATGGAAGAAGTAAGGAGAGGGAGCTTTGGCACAACTGCTAACCCTTTATATCATGTCTCCTCACACAAGTATGGCATAGATATATTCATAGTTCCTAACAGGGAAGGACAGTAGTCATACATGTTGAATGAACAGAAGTAAAAGACCAGCTATGACAAGGAACAAACTGGCCCTTGAGATCAATGGCAGCACTCAAGCCTCTTGTTTGTATGGCCCTCACTGACAAACCTACCCACAAGGAGTCAGACCCAGTTCAGCCCAAACCGAAAGCTGTCCTGGCCTTTGAGACTCATCTACACTGAAGGAGCCCTTGGAACTCAGGCTTATTAAAAGGCCACTTGCCCAGTTTAGTTTATTTGTATTTATATTTTTAAAGATTTTATTTATGAGAGAGAGAGAGAAAGAGAGAGAGAGAGAGAAAGAGCACACAAGTGTGGCAGGGGGAAGGGGGACAGAGTGAAAGGGAGAAGCAGACTCTGCATCAAGCTGGGAGCCCGATGCGGGGCTTGATCCCAGGACACTGAGATCATGACCTGACCCGAAGGCAGAGGCTTAACTGACTGAGCCACCAGGCGTCCCTGCCCAGTTTGGTTTAACAAGCAATTGATGAACACCTGCTATATGCTGGCCTTGTTATAGTAGACTCTGGGGAACAGAGATGAATCAAATGTGGCCACCTTATCTATGTTCTAATTTTCTGTTCAGCTGTGAGTCTGTACAACTATATAACTTATCTATTAAGGTTTTATCCCAATGTGTAACTTTTTTGTTTCTAGAATTTCTAATTGTTTCTTTTTCAAAAAGAAACTTTTACTTTTTCAAAAAGAAACTTGTTACTTTTTTCAAAATAAGGATGCTCTTCTTTTTTTATGGATTCCAGTCCCTTTTTCATCTCTTTAAACATTTTAATCAGTTTTATTTTAAAATTCTAAATATTTGCCCATTTTTTCCCTTAATTCTGCCATCTATTGGGTCTACTCAGTATCTAATGGTGGTGAGTTTTCTTTTTCCTTTAAGTTTTTTTTTAGAATTTTATTTATTTGCCAGAGAGAGAGAGCGAGAGCACAAGCAGGGGGAGCAGCAGGCAGAGGAAGAAGCAAGCTCCCCGCTGAGCAGGAAGCCTGATGTGGGACTCAATCCCAGGATCCTGAGATCATGACCTGAGCTGAAGGCAGATGCTTAATGACTGAGCCACCCAGGCGTCCCAGTGGTGAGTTTTCACATGTGCTTTATAACTCATGTCTGTGTGCTGATTTTTAGTAGGCATTACCTTCTAAGACACTCTCAGGCTATCTCTGCTGCCAGTTTCTTCAGCTTGGAGAGAAAGGACGAAGTTACATGTAGTCTGGTGCAGCTGTTCCACTGCAGTCCTTCAAGCACAGACACAATGTCTTTTTGAGCTTTGAGGCTCTTTGAGTCTCCTCTGAAAAGAATACCTCCTGCTCCATGGAAATCTTCTCCTATACATATGTCTTTAAGATATTTACCCAAATATGGGGCACCTGGGTGGCTCAATGGGTTAAAGCCTCTGCCTTCGGCTCAGGTCATGATCTTAGGGTCCTGGGATCAAGTCCTGCATCCGGCTCTCTCCTCAGCAGGAAGCCTGCTTCCCTCTTTCTCTCTGCCTGTCTCTCTGCCTACTTGTGATCTGTCTCTCTGTCAAATGAATAAATAAAATCTTTTAAAAAAGAGAGATTTACCTGAATCTGTGCTGCCTTTTATGATTCAGTGCCCTTATAATTTACTTCTTTTATAAATCTTTAGTGTCATTTCAATGGGACTTGGGAAACAAAGGGAAAAGAGAGGTGTAATTCCACATCTTGACCAGAACATAGCATTTATTTTAATAGGTAAAAGTTGAAGTCAACTTAAATTCTCACAGCATATACTTTAGTTTTAATTGTTAGTAGAATTAGGGTCCCTCTTTCAATGGAACAGTATAAAATATTTGGGAATGATGGAGTAGAAGACTATTAAAGAATAACAAATGATATTCGATACATATTGTTAACTATAAAATGAGAGCTCTGAAATAATTTGGTCAATATTATCTTTATGTACAAAAATTGGAAACATATTTTTAAAAATTATGCATGGTGATGTGGTAGACAAAATAATAGTCTCTCAAATATGTCCATGTCATGATCTCTGAAACTAATGAATTAGTTACTTTACATGGCAAAAGGGACTTTTCAGATATGATTGGATTAAGGATGCCGAGATAGGGAGATTAGAGATTATCCTGGATTATCCAGATGGACCCAATGTAATCACAATAGTCTTTATAGGAGGGTGGCAGGAGGATCAGAATTAGTGGTAGGGGTTGTGACAAAGGAAGCAAGAGACTGAAGTGATGTGAGGAAAAGTTCATGAGCCAAGATATACAAACAGCCTCTAGAAACTGAAAAATGCAAGGAAATGGATATTCCCCCCCAGAGACTTGAGATAGAATTAGCCTTGTTGAGACTTTGACTTTTGTCCAGTGAGGCTAATTTTGGACTTCTGACCTCCAGAATTATAAAATAATAATACTAGCAAGCTTGTGATAATTTGTTACAGAAGCAATAGGAAAGTAATACAAGTGCTTACCATAAGGTAGAGAAATTTAGAGTAATTGAATTTTCTACTTTGCTTGAAAAAAATTAAGGTTCGAATAAACATCATACAATGTCTAAAGCAGCTGAAACTGTCAATAACAGTAAAACTCTGGTTGTCAGCTTATGACCCTAGAATATAAAAGTATTATAATATCCGTGGTAGGAGAATGCAGAAGGAAAAAATGCATGTACTGACATGTCTCATAGAAATATAAATTAGTAGTGGGTTATACGAGGCTACATTAAATAGTACATGAAAATTTTAAAGAAATGATTATGTCGTAGTACACTGCAGTTCCATTTCTAAGAATGAATTGCGAGAAACGATTTTTGGATGTAAACTTACATTTGGCTTCGAGGATTATTCCAGACTTATTTAAATGAGGAAAAAATGCCAACTCTTCAGTAACATTTGATTAGTAAGGGAAATAAAAGTCTATCTATGTAATTGAATGGCATACAGACATTAGAAATGATGATATACAGTAATGGTTAATGGCAAACAAGTTACTTTAGGAGACAATATTAACAGTAACTTAATTTCTATGGAATGAAAAAGGACTATTTCTCTCACCACATTATAATTTTATACATCTTTGGTTAGTAATTTGGCAGGTACTATTTTTGCATATATTGTAATACACACTTTCTTAATTTTCCACAGTGAAATTATATTTGTTCTAATGAAGAAAACACCAAAGGTAAACTGTGATGACCTCTTTCTTTTGAAAAGTGAAAAAATAACTTTTTAAATGATTTTATTTATTTATTTATTTTGACAGACACAGAGGGAGAGGGAATACAAACAGGGTGAATGGGAGAGGGAGAACTGGCCTCCAGTGGAGCAGGGAACCCCATGTAGGGCTTGATCCCAGGATCCTGGGATCACAACTCCAGTGGAAGGCAGATGCCCAATGACTGAGCCACCCAGGAGCCCTGAAAAAAATAATTTTAATGCTTGAATGTGGGTTGAGTTGAGAAAATCTCTTACGCTGTATGTATAGGAGCATAGGTAAAAACAGCTCCTTTCACTGGGTGTGGTGCATAAACAATGAATCTTGTGACACTGAAAAAATAAAATTAAAATAAAACAAATCAAAACAAAAACCCTAGCTCCTTTATGGAGAGTCTTTTGGTAGCAAAATAACATTTTTGAAGGTTTTCTCAGGAAGTAATCCAGCAGATAAATATATATTTGGCTATATAGAGTCCATAAAAATATTGATTGAATAGGCTTGATTTAAAACAAAAAAATTAGTTACAGAAAATGGGATTTTTTTCATTAAATTGAATGAAATTCTGTCACAAAACAGGAAGAAAGAGAAAAAATATTTCAAGGCACATAAATGTTGAAGATGTATCACTTTATGATAAAAAGCAAATATTTGGTAAGGTTATACTTTTGTATAAATAGGTATATATACATAAAATTTATACAATGAAATAGAATGTTCTCAAATGAAGCTTTTTTTCACACCTTTGTGTTACATGGAATTCTGGTTATTTTTATATCATCTTATCATGGTTTATTATTTATGTAAAACAAAATACTGGTACTTGGATAACAATATTTTTTTAAAGCCTGAACAAAACAATAAGGAGAACCAAATAGTTTTAGTCAGTTAAGTGAACACAGGCCCAATGTAATTAAAGATACACATTGGAGGCATTCATTTGGTTACTGTATCATGGGACCCTTTATTAGAACAACTTCAATGAAAGCCATTCGGCAACATTTCATTCAAAGCTCTGAAATACACAGGCACTTAAGTGTCACTTAATCTCATGAAATCTTTGTATCATAATTACTTTTGGCTATCAGCACAGATTTAAATACAAGGATGTTCTATTCACCACCACTTATTTAAAATGACAATTTGAATCACACCAAATGCTCAACAATAATAGAAAGGGTTGAGAAAGTAGGATTTGTTCATGAGAATTTAAGATATTACAAACATTGCAAATGATGTCCTAGAAGAATATTTGAAATTGTGGGAAATTGCAAAATGTAGTTTTTAAACATTTTATTTTGAAATAATTACCAGTTCATGGGAAGTTGCAAAGGTAGTACAGAGAGATTCTGTGTACTCTTTACCCAGTACTTTCCTATGATTACTGCTATATAGTACAATGTCAAAACCAGGAGACTGACAATGATATAATGTATGTTTATAGTTCTATGTCATTTTACACATGTAACCACCACCATATACAAGCTATATAATTATTCTATCCCAGGAAATGTTTTCCCCTTGCCTTTATAATCACATCCACAATTGATTTCATACACACTTCTGCCATCTCTTACTCCTAATAGCCACTGATTTGTTTTCCATCTGTATAATTTTGTCATCTCAAGAATGTTATATAAATAGAATCATATAGCATGTAACTTTTCAGATTGGCTTTTTAACTTAGAATAATACCCTTGAGATCTATCCAAGTTGGTGCATGTATCAATAGTCTGTCCCTTTTTATTGCTGTGTGTATTCCATGGTGTGAATGTGCCACAGTTTATTTAATTATTCATCTATTAGAGTACATTTGGGTTGTTTCCAGGATTTCACTATCACAAATAAAACTGATATGAAAGAACTGAGGAAAATTCCCTTGATCCTTAATTTTCTGGGAGGTTTTTTTTTTTTTTTTATCATGAACAGCTTTTGAATTTTGTCAAATGCTTTTTTCTGCATTTGATTATATAATTTTTCTCTTTATCTTGTTAATATGGTGGATTGCAGGGGTGCCTGCATGGCTCAGTCAGTTCACTGTCTGCCTTCAGCTCAGGTCATCATCTCAGGGTCATGGGATCAAGCCTCACGTCAGGCTCCCTGCTCAACAGGGAGTCTGCTTCCCCCTCCCCCTCTGCCCTTCCCTCCCCCAAATCGTGCTCTCTCTCTCTCTCTCATGCACTCTCAAATAAATAAAATCTTTTAAAAATGTAGATTACATTTATTGATTTTCAAATATTTAACCAGCCTTATATCTATGGGATAAACTCCACTTGATCATGGTGTATATGTATATATACATACACATACAATTTTGTGTATGTACATATATAGCTTAATTCTATTTGCCAATATGTTGTTAAAATTTTTTTCATCTAGGGGCACCTGGGTGGTTCAGTGGGTTAAAGCCTCTGCCTTCAGCTCAGGTCATGATCCCAGAGTTCTGGGATCGAGCCCCACATCGGGCTCTCTGCTCAGCAGGTAGCCTGCTTCCCTTCCTTTCTCTCTGCCTGCCTCTGCCTACTTGTGATCTCTGTTTGTCAAATAAATAAATAAAATCTTTTAAAAAATAAATAAATAAAAATTTTTAAAAAACAATTTCTTCATCTATACTCATAAGCATTATTGGTGTGTTATATTCTCTTTTTACAGTTTGTATGTTTGGGATTTGGTGTCATGGCAATACTGAGTTTATTAGAAAGAACTGGGAAGTTGTCCCTCATATTTTCTGGAAGAGATTGTGTAAAACTGGTGTTAATTCCTATTCACATATTTGGGAAAATTCTCTAGTGGTGCCATTTAGGTTTGGAGTTTATTTTTTTGGGGGGGAGGATCTTTTAAACAGTAAATTCAACTACTTTAATACTGATAGGGTTATTCAAAGCACGTACCTTTGATTGCATGAGTTGTAGTAATACCTGCTTTTCGTTTTTTCCTAAGTTGTAAAATTTATGTATGAAGATTTGTTCATAGTGTTCTCTTGTTACCTTTTGACATCTGCAGGGTGTGTAGTGATACCCATTATTCTATTCATGATGTAAGTAATTTGTGTTTCCTATCTTTTTTTAATTCATTAGTCTTGCTAGAGTTTTATTAAATTTACTCATTTTCTTAAAGACTCTACTTTTTATTTTATGGTTTTATCATTACTGATTTTCTCTTTTCAACTTTGGATTCTTTAGAAGCATGTTTTTAACTTCTAGATGTCTAGATTTCCTCTTTTCTTTCTGCTGTCGATATCTACTTTGCTTTTCTGTGTTTAGAAACACACTGTGTATTATTTCAGTATTGAGAATTTGTTGAGGTTTTTTTATATGGCCCAAGACATGATCTATTTCATTATATGTTCTTTGGGCATTTGAAAAGTGTATTCTGTTTTTGTTGGGTAGAGTGTTGTATAAATGTCAACTGGATCCTGTTGACTGACAGTGTTATTGAGTTTTTCTATATCCTTAGTGAATTTCTGTGTAATTTTTTTATGAACTATTTATAGAAGTCTTGCAGTTATCAACTACAATTGAAGCTATGTCTATTTCTCCATTTAGTTCTATCAATTTTTGCTTCATACATTTTACAGTTATTGTTTGATACATACATACTAGGACTTACATATCTTCTGAGATAATTTATTCTTTTATTTTGTAATTCTCTTCTATGTCCTTAAAAATTGTGTTGTATAGCTTTTCCCATTCTATTTCTTTCAGCATACGCGTTATCATCATATTTGAAATGAGACTTTATAAATAACATATAGTTGGGCAATGGGTTTACTTCTATATTTTTAAAGACTTTATTTATTTATTTGAGAGAGGGAGCATGAGAGAGAGCATGCACAAGTGGGGGGAGGGGCAGAGGGAGAGGAAGAAGCAGACTCCCCACTGATTAGGGAGCCTGATGCGGGACTGGATCCTAGGACCCTGGGATCATGATGTGGGCCAAAGACAGACGCTGAACTGACTAAGCCACACAGGTGCCCTGGGCAATGATTTTTAAACCACTCTACCAATCCCTTCTAGATAGTATACATAAACCATTTATATTTAATATTATTTTTGATATATAAGATACAAATATGCCTTTTTATTTTTTGTTTTCTGTTTTTTCTTCTCATTTTTTATCTCACCATTTTCTTTATCCTACCTTCCTATAGGTTACTTGAACATTTTTCAAATTCCATTTTGATTTCTCTATAATGTTTTTCAGTTTACCTCATTGTACAGCTTTCTTAGTGGTCTCTAGGTATTATAGTACATATACATACATAATGTATCAAAGTCTACTAGTTTCAAATGAAGTGTAGAAAACTTACCTCCCTCTACATCCTTTTACTCACCAACTGTATATGTTTTTTTTGGTAAATATTTCCACTATTTGCATTGAAAACTACATCAGACAATGTTATAATTTTTGCTTTTACCTTAAACATAATTTAGAAGACTCAAGAGGAAAGGAAAGTCTATTGTATTTATCCATATATAGTTTTTGATCCATTGTACACAGTCTGATTTTGTGGGGAGGAAGATAAGACTGAAGGTTTTCTTTTCTTTTTTTTTTTTCTTATTCTGTGTTGGGCTAGAGTGACTACCTGCTAAAAGTTGTCTGTCTTGCTAAGTTGCCATTTTCCTCATACTTTGACTAGAGAGAGTAGACTTTATTTGGACCTTTTATGTTTTTTCATACTGGAATTTCTAGGTTTCTGGCATAAAAATTAGGGATAAGTATTGCAAAAAACAAACACAGGGACCTCACCACTATGTTGTTCCTCAGATACTGGGGTCTCATGTCTGCCTTATTTTCTAACTTCACAGGATCGTTTTATGATAACTTAATATGTAATGTCCAGGGTTTTAAGCTAAACTTAGGGGCAGAAATATGGAAACATAAGTATATTCCACCTTTCCAGGAGCAGAAATCTCTGTACAATGTAATTTTAAGAAGTGTGAATGAATAAATGACTAAATAAAAAGACCATGAAGGCAAACCTAAAACGCTTGTGGAGGATGACTCTATTTCTCTTTGAATATTTTATGTATCATAAATTATTTATACACATGTGTATGTATACATACATACATACACATAAATACACACACAGAAGGACATAGATACACATTTTAATAGTTTTTTCTTAGGTTCTATGATTTCAGCTGCTTTTATTTTTCTTCAGGTTAATCATATTTTCTTCTTTTTTGCTTATCTTTACTCACTGATTTTATCTTTGTGTATTGTGTAAGAGAATGGTTGAGTTTAATCCATGACCTGTAGTATTTGTGAAAAGAAATTGTAAACAAGAAAAAAAATTTATGTATTACATACCTCACTGTAGAATAAATACAACAAGTGGTATAATAATGTAGGGATTGGTGTGGAGAAATGGGTATTTTCCTCCTTGCCTACATGAATAAAAATCTGTCCCATAATATATAGAAGACTACTTAGAGTAATGTTTAAAATACTTGTGACATTAACATTCCATGAGCATCAAATTCCACTTGTAGAAACACTTGTATTATAATATGATTTCTTAGTACACTGTCTCACAGTAATTATCAGAATTATAATTAATACTGAGTTACCATGTATAAGCATTACATTTGAGGTATAACAAGATATCCAAGTGGAAATATTCAAAAGCCAGGTGGATATGTGAGCTTGGGACCTCAGAGTCCTACAGTGGATAGCTATCAAATGTTGCTCTCATGCCTTGGCTTGTAGGGACACAATGAATTTATCCTGTCATGCTCACATTTTTAGGTTGTTGACTGAGAAGAATTTGAAACTGGTCAGGTTACAAACCTTCTGATGTTTGCCTACTTAGGTTTTTCTTCATGTTTGTCTCATTCTTTTGCTTCTTCTTTATGATCAAGATACTACGCTCTTTGTGGCATGGCAAGAGACTTTGAAGTTTTCATAGTCCTCCTCACACACAAGTTACCACTTTGAGTAGTATGCCCAATTTTTTTGGCACAAAAATTGGCACAGAATGTTCTAAGAAGTGATATTCCAATGTTTTATTAACAACTCACTAACACTGTTTACTTCCTCCTTAATTCCATGAAACTATTTGGTATAAGTTAACAAGAAGATACCAATAAGGGATGGAACTATTACAAAGAATAAATTCATTAGTCTAGAGAAGTAGGTGCTTTTGAAGAACTGTTATCCAATAACACACAAATGCAATAATTTACAGACAACTGCTGTCAATACTTGGGTGAAATAAACTGCAGTATACTTTTCTTTTTGCAAATAAACAAGTTAATTACCCTCTACTTCCTCTTTCCATTCCTCCTCCTTTTACATTTCAACCATGAGAGGAGCACCTGAGTGTCTCAGTCAGTTCAGCGTCTGCCTTCAGCTCAGGTCCTGATCTCAGCATTCTGGGATGAAGCCCCAGGTCCAGCTCCCTGCCCAGTGGGGTGTAAAAAGAAAAACACAAAAGAAGATATACTGCAGGATACAATTTATATAATGATCTAGAAATAGCAAAGGTAATCTATAGAAACTAATATGTAGAAACAGAAAGACTAGAGTTTGACTGTGAAGGATGGAGGAAGGAGATGGATTGGGAAGAGACATGGGGTGAAGTTAATGTTCTGTGAGCTGATAGAGGTTTGAGTTATACAGGTGTATGCAAATGTCCAAACTCAGTGAATGGTATAGTTAGGATTTGTACATTTTGCTTTATGTAAAGTACTTCAACAGGGAAAAAAAAAGAAACTATAAACAAATGTTGAACTCGAATTAATCATTTGGGTGCTGAATTATCTAGGGTTGGAAAGTACCATTGTTACAGCTTACTTTAATAGACATCCAAAAAATAGGAAGAATAACAAGAATTGCTAGTTGATGGATGGACGCAGAGATACACATGCAATTAAGGAAGGTTAGAAAACTACTTATACTGTAGTTTCTAGGTGGTGGTTACATGGATTTCCAATGTACAACTTAGTTGGTTTTTCTGGATGTATGATAGGCTTTAAAATAAAATATTAGGAAAAACTGAATCATACTGAGCATTTGTACCCTACTTTAATCCTCTTCAGTATAACTTGAACATAACTCCATTATCATTTATATATCCATATCATTTTATATATCTTTTCAATGGAGCCATATACTTGCATTTTATAGGTGTTCTATTATTTCTGCCTTGTGGGTAAATATACAAAAATAAAGTTGCTTTTATATTCGGAATGAACTGGGCTCTGAACCAAGAGCTTTACAATAGTTGTTGTGGAGAGACAGGGACAGACTGGGATGCCAGGTAGGTAAAACCTAAAGTAGAGTAGGGAATGGACTTTGAATATCAATGTAGTTTATAAAACTGGAACTCTGGATCTGTATTGTCAGTGGCTTGTGGGATCCTCATAAAACTCTGCTGACCAAGAGTGAGCCTAGAATTCTTCCTGGCTTCTGATTCCCAACAGGCTCACATGCCAGGTGTGGAGGCTAAACTCAGCACTGGGTTACGAATTTCAGAACACTTTGGAACTTTGGAAACTCAAAAGTATTTGACTATTAAGGTGTTGGGAGCCTCGTGCCTAGAAGGGGTTAACCCAATAGAGCAACAGTTCTTGGGAACCTCTTCAACCAAGGACTTTCACGGGTGGCGAGCTAGAGTGCCACCGTTTTTCCCTGGTGATTGTTATGAGAACATTGTAAGGTTTGGCTTGTTGCCATTGCAGCTGCTGTCTCAAGACTAAGTTAATAAGACTCCTGTGTTTTGTGAATATTGAGTTATGGCCTAAGTGTCCAAACCACAAAGGTCAAGGTTCTCTGATATCTCTGCATGGCCAGCTACTCTCAGGCCAAAATAGAAACTAGCACCAGATGTACAGGAGGTGATTCCCTTACTGTGTGGTATAAATCAGAACTCTGCAAAATAAACTTGGGCACTATGGGACATCCTTCTTGGTACTCCTCCTGCCCCCATCTCTTTGTCTCTTAATTTCTTTTCACCATCCTCTTACCCTCACGTTCCTGGTCGGTTTGTTGCACCGGCCGCGACATTAAGGAATAAAGATTAATAGGCCTATTCTTGGGAATTGTAAAAGATTTCACTGATTAGTGGTTGCAGGTGAATTGGGCTCAAGGCTTCACATGTCAAAACAAAGGACGAAAACAAATACACAAACAAATGAAAAAACAAAGAAGGGACAGGAGGTAGACTAGTATCTCCAGATCTGAAAGCATTTTCTGGTCAAGGATTGAAAGTCAGTGTCTTTGGTTAAGGATATTGTCTTGAATAGTAGGGTCTGTTTCCCCTATAGCATGGTCCAATAGCATACTCCTCCCAATTTGATCTCTTTTTGAAATACCCACATTTTCATTGAAAGGTACTGGAAGGAAAATGTGAGAGAAGGGTAGCAAACCCTGGTGGAGAGAATCAGGAGAACAACTTCATGAAGAAATAAATCTCCTTTTGGGTGAACAGTGGCTATATCAAATAGGCCCTGATCATACTCCTGAGTGCCCAAAGACAAAATTTAAAATTTTGTGAAATATGGTAAAAAGCAAATAATCTTTGTAGTTCCACCTTGACAACTGTTTAGAGGCAGCTATAATGCAATGGGAATCTGGAGGTCCTTTTGTTTGATGTTGATATTCAAACTTAATTATCCAAAATGGAAAGCCACAAAGGAAAGTCTTTATACAGATATGGGGTCTTCAGGACCATTCAGCCTTGAGGACCCACAAATAATAGGAAGGTAAGAGAGGAGGAAGGGACAAGAAATGCTTTTTGGTCCCTCCTGAGTGTTTTGCTCCTTCTTCTCTACTGTCAGAGTTCAGCATGACCATCAACATTATATCTCATCAGACCATCAGGAGGACGAGGACACACCTGGATTTGTTCACCAGTTCATTCCTGGTCTCCTGCTCAGTGTTGGCCATGTAGAAAGTGCTCCATCAGTTACGCACTGAGTGCAAAAACAAATGAACAGATCTCAAGGCCCATGTAATATTGGATGATACAGAACCTTCCCTGGTATTTGACTTAGAAAGCAGTTTATTCATCAAGGACTGGGGACAAGATGAGTCATTAGTTTAAGTTCAGGAATCACTTTAAGAGTTCTCAATGAGGTGGGGCAAGATAGCAGAGAAGTAGGAGATGTTGTTTCAACTGGTCCCCTAAAGTGAGCTAAATATCTACCAGAACACTCTGAACACAATTGAAATCAGCCTGAGATGTAGGATTATACACTTCTGGATCTCTATGGGAGTGGAAGACACCAGTGGAGAGGTAAAGCAGAGTGGGAATGCTTGGACTAATACCTGAGGATAAAAAGAAAGGGGAGGAAGCCACCAGAAGTGACCCATTGGATAGTAATACCCTAATATGAAAGTGCCCTGTGATTGGGGACCAGCATTAACTTAGAGTCTGATTAAAAGAACTCAAAAAGAGCAAAAGATCTTAAGGGGCAACTGGTAGAATCAGAAGGTCATAGGCATTGGCCTAAGCCCACCAACCCAGGACAGCCACCACCAGTGGCCACCTGTTCCAGAGAGAGTGAGGCAGAGCCTCCGTGGTCCCTGAGCTCATGGCTTTCTGCTGCTTGAACCACTGCTCGGCTGGGTGCACTCCCACTCATGTGTGAGAGAGCCTGGTGTGTGCGCTAGCCAGCAGTCTCTAGGACCAGCGGAGGGTCTGAGGATCCCAGCCTGAGCCTGAGAGAAGCCAAGTAATCTCTGCGTTAGTCTTTCCTGATCTCTGTGACAGCAGAGTCAGCACACTCTGCATGGACTGCAGACAGCAGTCCTGGCAAAGGCAGCCACTGGAAGCAGGCTCCCTGGACAAATATCATTTGTGGTTTTAGTGGCATGGGGGTGCAGAGACAAGCAGGCACCTCAGGCAACCACTGAGATGGTGCCTGGGGTGCGTACTGCCTTTGGGAGGTTGTGCTGTGCAGCAGAGTTTTCAGTGGGGGAGTCTGTGTGTTCTGGACCACCCAGAGGGGAGAAGACTGAGGCTTCTCTCTGAGACAGAGGTCTGGGTGCAGTTTGCTTTCCATTAAACCTCTGAAAAGCCACAAAAAGCCCCCAAAGAACAAAACCTCCAGAGAACAAAAGCCTGAAAAACTGGTTTCCACAGGGCCCAGCCCCTTGATAGGGGGCAGGGTGACTCAACCCAAGCAAGACTGCCTGAAAAATAACATAAAGACTCCTCCCCCAGAAATCCAGCCAAAAGAAGGAGAGAACAACCACCACAGGTTCCCCATAAAACTGTAAAACCCTGACATCAGGTGAAAACAATATATTAAGCTCCTGGCATTCTTGCAAAACCTGTATATTTTATAGATACAGCTTTTCTTTTGTTCTCACGATTCTTGTTCTTTTAATTTAAAATTTTTTTATCCTACTTTCCATTACAACTAGAAGTTTAATACAACATATTCCATAATAACCTTTTAACATGAACTTTTTACATACATATACATGTGTTTTTCTTCTTCTATTTTTTTTCTTTTTTCCTAATATACATATAGATATAAGCTTCAAGGTAATGCTCTTTCCCTAATCAATACTACCCCTATATATAAACCAGTTTTAATTTCCCTGTATCTCTGGAAAGTTAAGTCCTTTAAAAGATATGAAGATACACCCAGGAAGAATCAAAATAAACTTCCTCACCCACAGCAAGGATTTATAACCACCCTCCCATCTTTTTCTTCTGTCAGTGTTTCTGTGTATGTGTTTTTGTTCTGGTATTATATAAATCTTATTCTTGGGGTTCATTTTGGCTGGGTTCCTTTTTTTTTTAAACTTGTCATTTACTTTGGTCAGTTTTTTTTTGTATGTTTGTTTTTGTTTACATACTTTATAACTTTTATATTTTGGTTTCATGTTGGCTGGGTTTTCTCTTTTTCTCTCTCTCTCTCTTTCTCTCACTCTTTTTTTTCTTTCTTTTTGGTGGTGACTTCCAACTGTTCTGAAATGTTCCAGGGTGTACCTTGCCTAGATTGTGGTTGACATATTCACCTAAACATCCCCTCAACCACCTCCCACCAAAGTGACTAGGAGAAGTAATAACTAAAAAAGGAAAAATTCAGAGACTGTGCCCTCTCCATCAGAACTATTGGACATGGACACAAACTTTGTGTTGGAAAGGGAATTTAGAATAACAATTATCTAGGCAATGACTAGGTTGGAGAAAACCATTAGTGACAACATAAAATCTCTAAATGGCAGAAGTGACAGCCAACTGGGCAGAAGTTAAAAACACTATCAATGAGATCCAATCTAATCTAAATACTCTAACAACTAGGGTAACTGAGGCAGAAAATATAATTAGTGATCAAGAGGACAAACTGAGAGAGAAAAAGGATCAAAAGAAGGCATGGAACAGCTTAGAAGCCATGAAAACAGAATTAGGGAAATAAATGATGCCATGAAACATTATTGGGATCCCTGAGGGGGTGGAGAAAGAGAGAAGACTAGAAGATATAAATGAACAAATTCTGGATGAAAATTTTCCCAGTCTGAGGAATGGAACAAGTGTTCATGTCCTACAGGCAGAAAGAACACCCACCAAGATCAATGAATCTAGAAAGACCTCAAGGCACTTGATAGTGAGACTCACGAATCATAAATTTAGAGAAAAGCTTCTGAGGGCAGGTAGAGGGAAGAGATTCCTTTGGTACAGAGGAAGGTCCATCAGAATAACATCAGACCTGTCCACAGAAACCTGGCAAGCCAGAATGGGCTGGCAAGACATATTCAGGACACTAAATGATAAGAACACGCAGCCAAGAATACTTTATCCAGCAAGGTTGACATTCAAAATGGATGAAGAGATAAAGAGCTTCCAAGACTGACAAGGTTTAAAAGAGTATGTGACCACCAACCAGGCACTACAAGAAATATTAAGGGGGGGGTCTATAAAAGAGGAAAGAACCAAAGAGTGACATAGAACAGAAACTTACAGAGACAATGTATAGAAACAAGAACTTCAGAGGCAACATGATGTCAATAAAAATGTATCTTTAGGGGTGCCTGGGTGGCTCAGTGGGTTAAGCTTCTGCCTTCAGTTCAGGT
Organism: Mustela erminea; assembly: GCF_009829155.1. Lineage (NCBI taxonomy): Eukaryota > Metazoa > Chordata > Mammalia > Carnivora > Mustelidae > Mustela > Mustela erminea. Next base: position 62,942,828 of record NC_045635.1, on the reverse strand, counting down.
CATGATCCCAGGGTCCTGGTATCAAGCCCTGAATTGGGCTTTCTGCTCAGCAGGAGCCTGCTTTCTCCTCTTTCCCTCTGCCTGCCTCTCTGCCTACTTGTGATCTCTGTCTGTCAAATAAATAAATAAAATCTTTAAAAAAAAACCCGTATCTTTCTATAATTACTCTCAATGTGAATGGCCTAAATGCTCCCATAAAATGGCACAGGGTTACAGATTGGATAAAACAACAGGACTTGTCCATATGCTGTCTACAAGAGACCCCTTTGGAACATAAAGATACATCCAGACTGAAAGTGAAGGGATGGAGAAGCATCTTTCACGCTAATGGGACTCAAAAGAAAGCTGGCATAGTGATTCTCATTATCAGATAAATTAGATTTTAAACTGAAGACTGTAGTCAAAGATAAAGAAGGACACTACATCATTCTTGAAGGGTCTATCCACCAAGAAGATCTAATGATTGTAAATACGTATGCCCCCAATATGGGAGCAGCCAACTACATAAGCCAACTGTTAATCAAAATAAAGAGTCATATTGATATGAACACATTACTAGTAGGGGATCTTAACATGCCATTCTCAGATCATCCAAGCAGAAAATCAATAAAGAAACAAGAGCTTTGAATGACACATTGGACCGGATGGACACATTGGACCTCATAGATATATACAGAACATTCCACCCTGAAACAACAGAATACTCATTCTTCTTGAGTGCACATGGATATTTCTCCAGAATAGACCACATACTGGGTCACAAATCACAGCTTAACCAATACCAAAAGATTGAGATTATTCCCTGTATATTCTCAGACCACAATGCTTTGAAACTGGAGCTCAACCACAAGAAAAAGTTTGGGAGGAATTCAAACACTTAGAAGCTAAAGACTACCCTGCTTAAGAATGTTTGGATCAACCAGAAAATCAAAAAAGAAGTTAAACAATTCGTGGAAACCAATAAGAATGAAGATACACTGCTCCAAAACCTATGGGATATGGCAAAGGCAGTCCTAAGGGGGAAATGCATAACCACCCAAGCCTCGCTCAAAAAAAATTGAAAAATCCCGAATACAACTCTCCTTACACCTTAATGAACTGGAAAATCAATAAAAATTCAAGCCAACTCCATGCACAAGAAAAGAAATAATCAAGATTAGAGCAGAGATCAATGAGATAGAAACTAGAGCTATAGTAGAACACATCAACAAAACTAGAACTGGTTTTTTGGAAGAATCAATAAGATTGATAAACCACTGTCCAAACTAATCCAAAAGAAAAGAGAGAGGACCCAAATTAATAAAATTATGAATGAAAGGGGAAAGATCACGACTAAAACCAAGGAAATAGAAACAATCATCAGAAATTCTTATCAACAGTTATATGGCAATAAGGTAAGCAATCTAGAAGAAATGGATGCATTCCTGGAAACCTATAAACTTCTAAGACTGAATCAGGAAGAAATGGACAACCTGAGTAGACCAATATCTAGTAACGAGATTGAAGTAGTGATGAAAACCCTCCCAAAAAACAAGAGTCCAGGACCTGATGGATTCCCTGGGGGAATTCTACCAAAAATTCAAAGAAGAAATAATACCTATTCTCCTGAAGCTGTTCCAAAAAAATAGAAACAGAAGGAAAACTCCCAGACTCTTTCTATGAAGCCAGCATTACCCTGATCCCCAAACCAGACAAAGATCAGGAACACAAGAAGGAAGCCCACTCTTGCCACTGTTGTTCAACATAGTACTAGAAGTCCTAGCAACAGCAATCAGACAACAAAAAGAAATAAAATGTATTCAAACTGGCCAAGAAGAAGTCAAACTCTCTCTCTTCACAGATGACATGATACTTTATATAGAAAACCCAAAAGACTCCACCCCCAAACTACTAGAACTCATATGGCAATTCAGTAACTTTGCAGGACACAAAAATCAATGTACAGAACTCAGTTACATTCTTATACACTAACAATGAAAACATAGAAAGGGAAATTAGAGAATCGATTTCATTTATTATAGTGCCAAGAACCATAAGATACCTGGGAATAAACTTAACCAAAGAAGAAAGGATCTGTCTGTACTCAAGGAACTACAGAACACTCATGAAAGAAATTGAAGAAAAGACACAAAAAGGTGCAAAAGCATTCCATGCTCATGGATTGGAAGAATAAAGAATAAACATTGTTAAAATATCTATACTGCCTAGAGCAATCTATACTTTCAATGCCATCCCAATCAAAATTCCACCAGCATTTTTCAAAGTGCTGGAACAAACAAGAGACCTCAAATTGTTAAGGAAATGTTGAAAAAGAAAAACAAAACTGGGGGCATCATGTTGCCTCATTTCAAGCTTTACTACAAGTCTGTGATCACCAAGACAGCATGGTACTGACACAAAAACAGACAAATAGACCAGTGGAACAGAGTAGAGAGCCCAGATATGGACCTGTAACTCTATGGTTAACTAATCTTCGACAAAATAGTAAAAAATATACAGTGGAAGAAAGGCAGTCTCTTCAATAAATGGTGCTGGGAAAATTGGACAGCTATGTGTAGAAGAATGAAACGCAACCATTCTGTTACACCATACAGAAAGATAAACTCGAAATGGATAAAATACCTCAACATGAGGCAGTATCTATCAAGATCCTAGAGGAGAACATAGGTAATAACCTCTTCCACAACAGCCACAGAAAATTCTTTCAAGACGTTTCTCCAAAGGCAAAGGAAACAAAAGCAAAAATGAACTTTTGGGACTTCATCAAGATCAAAAGCTTCTGCACAACAAAGGAAACAGTCAACAAAACAAAGAGGCAACCCATGGAATGGGAGAAGATATTTGCAAATGACAATACAGACAAAGGGCTGATATCCTAGATCTGTAAAGAACTCCTCAAACTCAGCACTCAAAAAACAGATAATGACATCAAAAAATGGGCAGAAGACATGAACAGACACTTCTCCAAAGAAGACATACAAATGGTTAGCAGGCACATGAAAAAATGTTCATCATCATTAGCCATCAGGGAGATTCAAATCAACCACATTGATATACCACCTTATACCAGTTAGAATGGCCAAAATCAAGACAGTAAACAACAAGTGTTAGAGAGGATATGGAGAAAGGGGAACCCTCTTACACTGTTGGCGGGAATGCAAGTTGGTGCAGCCAATTTGGAAAACAGTGTGGAGATTCCTTAAGAAATTAAAAATAGAGGTTCCCGATGACCCTGCACTTGCACTACTGGGTATTTACCCCAAAGATGCATATGCAGTGAAAAGAAGGGCCACCTTCTTTTCACCCCAGTGTTCATAGCAGCAATGGCCACAGTCACCAAACAGATGCTTCAACAGATGAATGGATAAAGAAATATGGTCCATATATACAATGGAATATTATGCCTCCATCAGAAAGGATGTTGTACAAACTTTTGTACCAACATGGATGGGACTGGAGGAGATTATGCTTAGTGAAATAAGTCAAGCAGCGAGAGTCAATTATCATATGGTTTCACTTACTTGTGGAGCATAAGGAATAATATGGAGGACATTGGGAGCATTAGAGGTGAAGGATGTTGGGTGAAATAGGAGGGGGAGATGAACCATGACAGACTGTGGACTCTGAGAAAGAAACTGAGGGTTTTGGAGGGGAGAAAGGTGGGTTTGGGTGAGCCTGGTTGTGGGTATTAGGGAGGGCACGTATTGCATGGAGCACTGGCTGTGATCCATAAACAATGAAACTTGGAACACTGAAAAGATAAAGTTAAAAAAAAAAGTTCTCTATGAAAAAAAACATAGAGTTCTCTATGAGTCACTGAGGCTGAGATGTCTAGGGCTTTGGGAGTGGTACTGGGCTTTAGTGATAATTGGTTTGACTAGAATAGGCCCTGGCCACAGAAGGAGAGCTTTTGCCCATGTATTTCACAACTCAGAATATTTTTTTTAATGGGGTCTTGGGGTTAAACAGGATCAGAGGAGGCCTGAGATATTTTATGAATCTTGAATAATGGTTACTTTGGAAGCTAAACTTGGGGATCCAAAGGCCATTCCAGTCTAGAGGCTGAGGCAAATAGATTACTCTCACTTGGATCTCAATTCAAAATTTTAATTTTTAATTCCTTGAAAATGCACCTTATATGTTCATCCATACTACTTTTTAAAATTGGGAATCCAGTTACTTTTTTGTCTGTTTGTTTTTAGTGCAGCAGTAGAGAAGAAATTAAGACTAAAAAGAGAGTATTATGCAAATTAAGTTGAAAATTTAGATTAAAAGATAATTATTTAGGAAAATTAAATCAATAAATTGAATTCATGAGATTTAAAAATTCTTAGGATATAAATAGCCAGGGAAGATTTTGAGGGAGTTGTCATTGCCCTATACATTCTCCCTTTCCACTCTCTCCAGTGATTTAGCACTTTCCACAATGGACTCTTTGTCTTTCACCTCTGCTGCAGACTTAGCTCCCCCAGAGAAAAGAGAAGGGTAGTGATGGAGTGGCCAGCTGCAAATTTGACTCATTACCTTTCTCCTCCACACTGCTATAGGTGAGTACTGCAAAAGCCTCACCGGTCAGAGGCAGGTCTTGGGGCCTACCTAGACTGAAGGATGTTTGAATGATAAGCACCAGAGGAATCTTGCAAAAGTAGTTTTAAGAGTAGAAATTCAAAGAAATTTAAGAAATTTTTGTAATCTGATACTCCCTGCGTGGTCCCTTCCCTTTGGTTACTAAGTAAGGCTGATTACCACTAGTCTCACACAGCAATAAGTGCAATTTTTCTGCCCACAGTCTTGTCCCCGTGCTTTTTAAATAAACTTACTAAGTTACACTGTAAATGTCTCAAGAATTCTCTCTTGACCATTGTTCCTGAGGACCCAGCATAATGCACTTCTAAACTATTTAGTCTCTGGTTGCTATGGTAATGCAGACAAAAGCTCTGCTCTGTCTGTGAAAATGAATGGGAGCCTGTGAATGCAGAGGGGGTATTAAAAGAGGAATAATTTCTTGCAGGTGAGAATAACCTGATACTCGTATGGTCTTTGGTGATTAATAAACTAACGCCACCCTCACTGCCCCCGCCTTCACCAAGCAGCAGCACTATCATCACCACAAGGCAGAAGAGATAGACTGTGAACAGGGGGCCTTAAACCAGATTACACAGGTTTTTGTTACTGTTATTTCCTAGAAAAATCCACTGGATTAGGAACTCTTTACTTGGCCACATTCCAAGGTGTTCTTATTGTGGCCTATCTTGTAGTCCTTTGTCCAGTGGGACTGATGGACACAAGGACTATGAGTACATACTATATACCAGGTAACTTATTAGGAAGTGAGGATACCCACTGGGGAGGGCATGTTACAGGGGTGGGTTTAGGGACATGGCAGGAGTAGTCTAACAGCATGAGGTCTGAAGTCCAAACCCAGAATTTCATCCTTAATCAGGTCCATCCCCTCTTACTCCTGCCTCTCTACTTCCCCTTCTCTAAAGAATACAGGGGTAAAGATGAAGTTAGGGGTGCAGTGTTGGCTGAAGCCTTAATGAGCTTTGCTTCCCCTTCTTTCCAGGTGAGAGACTCTTTGTTTTCATTCCAGCAGTCTTGCTCTGCCTTCAAGTTAAGACCTATAAATCAGCTTTGAGAGTCAGTGTCCAGATCCTCAATGGTGTAATTGGTCTGGCGGCTTGGTTTCTATGGCAATACTGACAAGAGTTTTTCTCACTAAATAAAATTAAAAGGGAGCTAGAAGGGTGGGCAGCCAGCTTCAAGGGGGAAGGAAGGATTGTAATTTGAATACTCTAATTATACAAATTGATAGCCTTTTGTCATTAAAAGTCCATAAAAAGAGGCCAGGTCAGCAAGGGCCTTGATTGGGAGAAGGGAGCCTCAAACAGGATAGAAGAGGGTTTTTTCATTAGAAAAACTTCTATAGAGTATTCAGAGGATAAGGAAAGCACTGCAAGATTAGGAGTCAGGGTGTTCAGTAATTGCTTCTGCCTGTTACTCTGAATTTTATTTAAAATCCAGAGCCAAATCTCTGTGTTTGGGGCATGTTATCAGGGAGGTATCAAAAATTACTTTCCTGAGAGGGGAAGAGGCCTAGTTGCCCTTCTCTCTGGCCTGGTAGTTGAGGGGACATGCCATGTTGTCCATACCAGGGCCATGGCTTTCATGGACTTGAGGTGGGAAATGGTTTTGAGCCCTTACCTACTCAGTTCTTGACGTCTCTCCAACTAAGACCTACTTATTCTCCTTCCATCCAATATTCTGGTCTCTGGGATTAGCTTAGGTGTCTAATAGACTCAGTCATGGCTTAAATGGCCTTAGCTTCTGGTTGTTACAGTGATCCAGCCAGAAGTTCTGCTGAGTTAAAATAAGAGGAAAACTGATATGGAAGGAGGACAGCATAGGGAGAGGGCCAAGATTGAAGAATACCATAATTACACTAATTTTTTTTAAAGATTTTATTTCTTTATTTACAGACAGAGATCACAAATAGGCAGAGAGGCAGGCGGGGTGGGGGGGAGCAGGCTCCCCGCTGAGCAGAGAGCCCCATATGGGTCTTGATCCCAGGACCCTGAGATCATGACCTGAGCCGAAGGCAGAGGCTTTAACCCACTGAGCCACCAAGGCGCCCCTGGAATTACACTAATTTATAACCTTTTATTATTAAAGCTTATAGGTACAGGCCCCCAGGGCCTAAGACAGAGGGAGCTAAAGGCTTATCAGGGATGATAAAGCATCAAACACCAGAGAAAAAGCTCTTTATTAGAGACATTTCCAAGAAGCAATCCAAAGACCAAGAAAACACTCCATATGCTCAAGCCATGGGTTTTGGAAAGACACAGGCAGATCAGAGGCCCAGGTTCTTATTTCCAGCAGTCTAAAAGTCTTCAATTGTCAGAAATGGAGGTTCAGGTGGGAAACCAAGGCTCAAAAGTGGGAAGGGATTGGAGCTAAATCACAAGCTAGATAGTGATGAAACTATGACTGGAGTTCAGGGATCTTGACAATCAGAGCCCTCTCTATAACCCTAATCAACCTCCACTTGGAGACCAAGATGGTCAAACCCCTCATTTTACAAACGAAGAGATGAAGTCTAAAGAGGGGAAGCAACCAGGGCCACAAAGTCCCTTCTGAGGTGAGAACACAGCTCTCCTGGCTTTTAATGTAGACCAAGTAAATGGTGAGTGCTTTAAGAATTAGGACAGGGACAGTGAGAACAGGCAAGATAACACTCTACAGAAAATTCTACAAGACTTGAGTCAGAACGTGGAAGATTGTTATCTAAGTGATGTGAAGGGATTGGTGCCATTAACAGAGGGAGGGGGAAAAAAGGAACAAAGGAAAAAGAGAAACAGCACAATTGACTTGAACCACACAGCAACTAAGCTGCTCCTGAATTACTGGCCCACAGAAACTGTGAGATAATAAATGTTTATTGTTTTGAACAACTGGTTAGAAGTATACTGGGAGTAGAATTTTGGTGTCCTGGCTCTAGTTCACCAGGTTTAATTTCTCAATGCGTGTTTCTACATTAGAGGACTATAGGAATGATTGGAAATGTTTAGGAAGGGTTAGGTGGAAGGAGTTAAGAGACTACTGTGAATTAAGTGGGTGATGAGTTAAAGAGGGCACTTGTAGTGATGATCACTGGGTATTGTATGTAAGTGAATTTGATATTTCTACACCTGAAAGTAATATACTGTATGTTAACTTGAATATAAATAAAAACTTGAAGAAGAAAAGAAAAAAATTTTTAAATCATTTCAAAAGGAAAAGAATACTGTGAAGAGAAGAGAATGTATAAATCCTTGTGACCCCTCACTTCTAAATTTTTTAATATCTGTGTAGATCTGAGGGCAGAACCAGCTCACGCAAAACCATTGAATGCTATGTGCTGAAATCCTGAGCTCATTTTCTGCTTGGTTGTATCCCAGTCAACCTTTTCTGTGTACAGCAAAATTTGAATATCATGTAACTGCATGTGTCATGGAATATTATTCTTTTGGTTTGTTTCAAACATTTAAAAATGAAAAATAATCTTAGCCCCCAAGCTATACAAAAAAAGGTGGTGTGCTAATTTTGGTCCATGTTTGTGGGTTGGTAACCCTTGATCATAATTGTCTGTGCATAGTCCAATAGCACATTGTCTAGGTTTCTACAGAAACACTAATAGGGCTTCACTGTAAAATGATAGTGAACCACAGCTGAAAGAGTTGGAAGACACAGACTTTGACAAGGAGTCCTTAAAGTAGTCTAAACACAGCAGGGGAAAAAAAAAAAACAAAGGCACAATAGGAAATTGAAGCTCTGGTGCCTACAGTTATGGCAAACATTGAGTGCAGACCAGCTCCTAGCCAGATTAATGTAAAACCTCACAGTAATGGCCTATTTACCTCAGATCCTATTACTCAAAACATCATATCTGACTTTCAGGAAAAGATTACAGAACATGCAAAAGGCACTCAAAATCAGTCTGAAGAGATAAAGAAAGCTTTATCTCTTAGACACTGATATAACACAGATTTCAGAATTATTAGACAGGGAATTTAAAATAACTATAATTATAAACATAATACTACAGAAATTCATTGATCACAAAGAAAAAGAGCAAGAGAAGAAAGGAAGAGAGAATTATAAAAATAACCAGAAAAAAAATAAAATGGCAATAAGTACATATCTATCAATAATTCCTCTAAATATACATGGCCTAAATGCTCCAACCAAAAGAAAGTGGGTGATAGAATGTATAAAAGAACAAGACTCATCTACATGCTGCCTAAATTGACTCACCTCAGACCCAAAGACACATATAGAATGAAAGTAAAGGGATGGAAAAACATTTACCATGTAAATGGAAATAAACAAAAATCTAAAATGGCAATACTTATATCAGACAAAATCAACTTTAAAACAAACACTGTAACAATAAAAAGGGCATTAAATAATGATAAAGGGATCAATCCAATAAGAGGACATAACAGCTATAAATATCTACACACCCATTGGAGCACCTGAATACATAAAGCAAATATTAATGGTCATAAAGAGAAATTTATGATAATACAATGATAGTAGGGGACCTTAACAACCCCCTTACATCAATGAATGGATCCTCCAGGCAGAAAATCAATAGGGAAACAGTGGCTTTGAATGACACCATAGACCCATGGACATAACAGATATAGAACCATCTATCCCAAAACAACAGAATATACATTCTTTCCAAGTGCACATTGAACATTCTCCAGAATAGATCCCATGTTAGGCTACAAAACAAGCTTCAATAAATTTAAGATTTAAATCATACCATGCATCTTTTGCAATCGCAGTGGTATGAAACTAGAAATCAATCACAAAGAAAAAAAAAGTAAAAACCCATAAACCACATGACATTAAACAACCAATGAGTTAATAAAGAAATCAAAGAAGTAAAAGAAATACATAGAGACAAATGAAAATGAAAAAACAATGGTCACATCTTTGGGACACAATGAAAATAATTCTAAGAGGGAAATATATAGCAACGCAGGCCTACCTGAAGAAATAAAGTAACTGATTAATGTTTTAAGGGCTCTCATGGAAAAAAAAAGATGACATGAAAGAACTTATGGGTAATGTAAGCAGAGAGACAGAACTCAAATACAAATCAAAAACAATTCTAGAGGGGCGCCTGTGTGGCTCAGTGGGTTAAAGCCTCTGCCTTCAGCTCGGGTCATGATCCCAGAGTCCTGGGATCGAGCCCCACATCAGGCTCTCTGCTCATCAGGGAGCCTGCTTCCTCCTCTCTCTCTGCCTGCCTCTCTGCCTACTTGTGATCTCTGTCTGTCAAATAAATAAAATCTTAAAAAAAAAAACAATTCTAGAAACTTTAAAAATAGACACATTAAGGGGCACCTGGGTGGCTCAGTCAGTCAGGTGTCTGACTCTTGATTTCAGCTCAAATGATGATATCAGGGTTGTGGATCAAGCCACACATTAGGCTTCATGCTAGGTGTGGAGCCTGCTTAACATTCTCTCTCCTTCTGTGCCTATCCCTGCACTCATGCAAGAATGCTTTGTCTAAAAGAAAAATAAATCTAACGGGGCGTCTGGATGGCTCAGTCAGTTAAGCGTCTACCTTCAGCTAGGGTCATGATCCCAGGGTCCTGGAATCGAGTCCCACATTGGGCTCCCTGCTCAGCGGGGAGTCTGCTTCTCCCTCTCCCTCTATGTGCTTTTTTCTCTCAAATAATAAATAAAAATTTAAAAAACTAAAATTAAAATTAAAAATAGACACTTTAGGAGAAATTTAGAGTACTTTTTATGGGATTATCTGTAGACTAGACACAGCCAAGAAAAGAATCAGTGAGCTTGAAGAGAAGTCAATAGAAACTTCCCAAACCAGAAGGCAAAGAGGAAAATAAAATAAAAACAATGAAAGGAAAGAGCAAGGAAGAGAACAGAATGTACTGCAGGATAACATCAAAAGTCATAATATATGCATAATTTGAATACCATAAGAAGAAAGAACAGAGAATAAATATTTAAATAATGGCAGTATATTATCTAAAATCAATGACAAAAAGCAAGCCAGAGACTCAGAGAACAGTAAGTGGGAAAAATAAACTCCTATGAATATCATATTTGAATTATGGAAAACTCAAGACAAAGATAAAAATCTTAGAAGAAGCTAGAGGGGGAAAAAATCACCTTCCATTTAAGAAGAAAAGGGTGAGAATTGCAATGAAAAACCTGTCAGTAAGCATACAAACAAGAGGAGAGTAGGGTAAAAAATTAATGTTTTAAAAGGGAAAAAAAAACCCTTAGAATCTTAGGTCTAGGAAAATTGACCTTCAGAAGTAGGTAGAAATAAAAGCTTTTCAGACAAACAAAAATAAGGAAATCGATTATCACCAGATATGTTCTGGAACAAGCATTAAAAAAACTCTTAGAAGAGAAATGATACTGGTCAGAAACTTGAACCTATATAAAGACAGGAAGGGTGCCTAAGGAATGAAAAAGTCATGAACAGATTTTACTTTTCTTTTTCATTCTTGATAGAAAAAATAACCGTGTGTCTGAAGCAGTAATAGTAGCACTGTATTAGTGGTTATAATAAGTAAATGCATGACAGAGATAAGTAAAATGCATGACAACAATGTTACAAGTAAGGGAGGGATTCTGCCATCATATTCCTGCATTATACACAAAGTATATATTGTTATTTAATGGTGATTTTCATTATTTTAATGTTCATCATAAACTGAAGGATGAGGACTAATTTTAAAAAATGCATTAATGGTATGCCAAGAGGTAATAAAATGTAATTAAATAAAATGCCTAGTTAAAACTAGAGAAGTCAGAAAAAGAGTAAATGTAATATACAAAGTTACAAATATAGTATGAATTACTATATAGAGTATATTACTATATAGTAATATAGTATATTACTCCAACTATATCAATAACACAGCAATCTGAATAGTTTAAATACACCACTTGAAAGATATTAAAAGAGATTGTTAAAGTGGACAAACAAGTCCAAACTATATGTAGTCTACAAAATCCAATTTAGTTAAAAAGACCTAGAAAGTTTAAAAGTAAAGAATGGAGATGAGACAGAGCAGGACTGGACTCAGGTCACCTCAACCTTAAACCATAAAATCCAGCATTCTTTGGCTACATCCGTAAGAAAGAAAGAAAAAGACTAAAATTCTATGTCTCCCTAGTAACATATCTTGCAGGAATGTGGAGGCAGGATGCTTACTGAAATAAGCATGCTTACTACAAAGACTGGCAAAGACTAGACCAAACCAGTCTGTGTCAAGATGGACCCCAGTGCTTAACTTTTACTAACTTCTTCCCTCATTATAATACTAAAAATTATACCCAGGAGTGGAGATTTAACATACAAATGAAATACATGATTGTGAAGAAACATGTTCCCTCAACTACACCCATGCCCTGAACTTCCTGCATTTCCCATCTTATCCCCTTTAAAACTCTCTGGCCATTGTTCAGAGAGCCAGTCTGACACTGCAGCTGTGGTTGTGTCTCCCTTCAGCTTGAGCTGTTGCCCCAATAAAGCCTTGCCTGTGTTTCTACCTTCAGGGTCCAGCCTTGTTTCTACTTTTGCTGGGTCCAAGGATCCAAGTCTGGTAACATATTTTGGGCAACCACAAAGGGACTTAAGATGAACTGGGACTTGGTGGGACAAAGGATGCTGGTCCCGAACCTGTGCCACCAACTAAACAGCTGCCCAAACCTCTTTGTTCTGGAGTCTCCAGTTTCCTTTTTGTCCTTGCCAACACTCCTATTCTCTGGCAATACCCTTTCCCCATCCCTCCCCTCCTTTCAGGATTTTCTTTTCTACCTTCCAGCACACTTTGTTTGTTCCTCCTTGTCTTTTTCCTTGAACTGAAGGACATAATCTCAGTCTGCCTGACTGCATCATGGCTTTCCTCCTTGGAGGGTGTCAGGGACTTATCCTGGGCTGTGCAGATTCAAGTGGGCTTCAGATGAGGAGGGACACCACCTATGGGACTTGGCAGAGTTCCAGTCTCCAAATAGAGCAGGAGCCCACTGGTTCTTATCTTTGCTACAAGTACCTTTGGAGAAAGGGATTCTGATTTAGGTCCCTTCCAGTCATGACTTTGGGAGATTCCCACCAAGACTGATCAATCTGGTAAGGGGTTACAGTCCCTGTTTTGAGGTTAGAGTCCTCACTTGGAAGGGTCAGAGCCTTCATTTGGGCTTTTTTCATTGTTCTGTCTTTTCTCCCCACCCTCCCTCACCTCTGGAAAGTCTCTGTTTTGTAACTTTGTTTAAAAAACCAAATTACTGGGGGGCCTGGGTGACTCAGAGGGTTAAGCCTCTGCCTTCAGCTCAGGTCATGATCTCAGGGTCCTGGGATCGAGCCCCACATTGGGCTCTCTGCTCAGCAGGGAGCCTGCTCCCTGCCCTCTCTCTGCCTGCCTCTCTGCCTACGTGTCATCTCTCTGTCAAATAAATAAATAAAATCTTTTAAAAAACCCAAATTACTTTTGTTTTCTTTGTACTAATCTGTGGGGAGAAAAACTATGTGGATTTATATTTGCTTCCTTTAAAAGTAACTAAAAAGGAATATTCCAAACACGAAGATTAAGAGTAAAACCTCTTGTTCCCATGATTAAGATAACATCTGGAACTTTCTGAAATGTCCTTTGTCTAATAATTTGTAACTCTTTATGTTGTCAAATAATTTCTAACTTTTTATGTTAAACCTGCACCAAATATCCCTTCCCAGGAGCACTTTGTGAGTACTGTATCCCAGGCAGCTGTCTTAACCTGGGCTGGAATAAAATTATTTTCCTTTTTTTTTAAAACTAGAAAGAAAAAAAAAAGATTTGTTCATTTTGCACTCACATTTCTTTGCATAGGCAACAGGATGTTGGGGCAACATGTTTAAGAATACCTGGGGGTCCTCTGGAACTCGGTGCTCAGTACCAGCATGGGCCCTCTGGGCCCCTCCAACTTTGCAACACCTCACAGGTGTATCATATGGTTTCACTTATTTGTGGAGCATAACAAAGAGCATGGAGGACATGGGGAGTCAGAGAGTAGAAGGGAGTTGGGGTAAATTGGAAGGGGAGGTGAACCATGAGAGACTATGGACTCTGAAAAACAAACTGAGGGGTTTGAAGTGGTGGGGGGGTGGGAGGTTGGGGTACCAGGTGGTGGGTATTAGAAAGGGCACGGATTGCATGGAGCACTGGGTGTGGTGCAAAAATAATGAATACTGTTATGCTGAAAATAAATAAAAAATAAATTAAAATAAAAAAATGAGTTCTGATGTCTGGACTTCCTTAATCTGAGTTGATGGTTACTGCTGAGGTTTACTGGTAATGTTTTTTAGGTGGGAAAATGTGAGGATAACCTAAGTCTCAGATGGCCCAAATGGGGTTCTTTCAACATGCCTAAATTAGTTTCCTTGTACACACAATTAGAAAAAGCTGGCTGTAAGACTAAATAACCAGAAACTTAGAAGTCATTTTCAGTCAGTGAAGCCCCAGCTTTAGGGGAGGAATCAAAGCTTCCAGAGGTACACTGGGCCTCCTTTTGGTTTGTTGCTGCAGCTTTTGGTATCTTTGGACAAAACCGGCTATGTTCTAATTGAGAAGTGAAAAACAACTGATTAATGGATCCATAAATTACAATGCTATCTTGCAATTTATTTTACTAAAAAGGGGTTATTTGGAAACTGAATCTTTAATGTCCTCTCCACAAATATTAGTGAATCAAACCTAAATTTTGTTTGCATACTGTTTGCTTTTATGAGTCCATACGTGTTATAAATGTGAGATACTTTCTCTACCTCCAGATGGTACTGCTAAAATTAATTTGTAAAGGAGCTCTATTTCATTGGTTTAAAGGCAAATGCTTATAAAAACTGGGCACTCTAAAACTCAGGTAGATAAAAACGAACCCAAGTGTTTCTCAAGTTAAAGATCTGGGATAAAAATTCCCTACATTCAGACCTCTATGTTACTCCATAATGAAGATCCCACAGGAAGGGACCTAACTGATATTCCCCATGGAAGGATGAGGAAAAAGAGGAAGATAGGCAGACACTAGAAATACCTAAATCTACCTCCCCAAGCACAAGCACCCATTGCCCAACTCACTGCCTGCTTTTTCATCTCTTCCAGAGGGCTAAAAGGCAACCAGAAAAGAAAAAAAAAGAAAAAGAAAATAAATGCAAGAGGGAAACACAAAAGATGGAGGCAGAGGGCTAGCCAAACTTTCAGTCTGCTTCTGGCCTTCCTGGTGACTCCTCTGCCAGCTTCACTGCCTCCCCCTCCTCCTACTCCTGTATCACCACCTGGGCAGCTCAGGCAGCCAGCTCCTACCCCATCCCAGGTGCCTCTGGTGACATGGCTTCTGCTCCTCATATCTCTACTATCAAAGAGCAAAAAAGCATCCCAAGCTCTCAGGCCACCTCCTTAGGGGGCTCAAATTGGAACACGTCCCAAATCATCATGAAGGGGCCTGAGGGCTCCCCTGGACTTAAGATTTCTCCACAGGAGCCTCAGGTAAAATTGACAGTGGGCATTTGATTGATTTGTTACTGGACACAGGTGCAAGAGTCAATATTATACTTAATCCAACGATGTCAGTTCCATTACAATAGATACATTTTTGGAGTTATCAACAATAACAGATAATCAGCTTTTATTCTACCTTAATTTATTAGTTAAGTTCATTTTGTATCTATTGCGGTTTGTCAGCAAAATTAACTTAAAATGATGGTTG
Organism: Mustela erminea; assembly: GCF_009829155.1. Classification (NCBI taxonomy): domain Eukaryota; kingdom Metazoa; phylum Chordata; class Mammalia; order Carnivora; family Mustelidae; genus Mustela; species Mustela erminea. The sequence goes on along the minus strand of NC_045635.1, from coordinate 62,927,555 downwards.
GTTTTGTCTGTGTCATGAAGTTCTCATGGGTAATTGTTAAGAGAAAATGAGTAAGTTTTTTAAAAAAGGTTTATAGCTTTCAGAATCTTTGGTAACTTGAAACTTTGAAGTTTTATTAGTCTAAATGAGAAACTGGGTTAAATCCATTGGATATCTAAATCTTTTCCAAGTAAGATAGAATGCCAAAACATTGGTTATTGAATGTAGTTTTGTCTGCTTTTGTCTTATAACAGAAAAACTAAAGATAAATTTGGGTCTGCATGGTAAACATGGTGTGTGTTTAATTAAGAGATTGTACTATAAAAAACACATGTTTCTAGGAATCATAAAATGTATTCATAAATTTCTGATCTAAAAATATTTTGATGTAACAGTTCACACTTACTATTTAGTTTTTACTAGAAATTGAAGTTTCTAAGAGTTAAAATTCTGATCAATGTAACTGATACCACTAAAAATGACAAGAAAAACAACTTTGCATACAGAAAAGTAGGAAATATGTTTTAAAAGGTATAGGCAATAAAAATACGTTTTAGTTGAGGAAAAAAGTAATTTTGTTCTAAAATGAAGCTGGTTATTTATATACAGAAGGCTTAGGACAAAATCTAAATAAAAAAGAAATTTGTAGAAGGTTTATGAAGGGGAATCTTTAAAAATATTACGCATGGCCAGGACTAAGATTGAAATAAATGAGGTCTAAAAGTACACTAGCATAAGACTGAGATTTGGCTTTTCTCTCTGTTAAAAAGACAAAGTTTTCTTGGAATGTTGGTCTGTTCTTGGTGAGAAATTGTAAACAAAGGTTTTATCTGCCAGAAAAAGTGTTTCTATATTTTGTCTTTATCAGGTTTTTGATTACTTAATAAAGTTAAGTCTCATCAATTTTGAAGAGTTACATTTTGCTAACTACTATGCAACATTCTGTATTTGCCTTTAGAATCCCTTATTGCCACCTTGGTTAAATAAATAATTCAGTTTTAAGTTTTATAATGATCTGTGATCCTATTTAGATATGTGCTTTAAAACCTGAGGTTTTAGATTTCCTAGAAATTCAAATCCTAAATAAAGTCTTTTTGAATAATTAGACTTACTTATTTCATATATTAAGTTACATGGAAAGCATTATCAAACAAATTATAATAAACCTTCTGAGGTCATACTGTATGGATCAATGCTATAACTTCTTTAAAATTATATAAAATTCCTAAAGATTTAATATATCCTGGTGTAATGTCATCACTAAAAATTCTAATTATTAAAACATGAAAATATTGCATGTCATAAAAATAACCAAGTTTCCTTGTCAACTGCATTATAATGAACTATTACCAGATATTAACGACGTCCATTTTTGAGACTTGTCATTTACAGTTATTGTTCTGATAGTCTTGAAGAATTTGTTTCAGCTTCAAGGAAAGTCATGAAAAGTACTTTTGACAGATAAAGGTTTCTGAAACCCTAAAGATCATGAAATTAAACTGGATAAGGAAATAATCAAGTTAGTGGAACTAATAGAAAAACCGCATTCAAACAAAACAAAAATTAGTAACATGGGACCAAATAAATTTAGAAAGATGATTATAGTTTTTATGACACTTGTCTCAAACATTGCTGATTCTCTAATGTTTGCTCTTCCAGATTTAAGAAAACTTTTTCTCTTAAGATCTATGAGCTACAGAAATATGATAAAATATTCCTTTGTAAACAAACTGAGACATTTATCTTTTCTCCCTTCCTCAAACCTTCAGAATTCAGAAACCCTCAGTGAGTATTCTTTCCTTCATGACAATTATAATTGTTTGCATAAATTCAATAAAAATCAGTTCTCCTTGGAACAGGACCCCATTAGGAACACTGGTTATTTTACCAAGAATGTTATATTTGAGGGAGACATACATAGACTCAGATTTGACAGGACAGCGTTAAGGAATTAAGGTTGATTTTATGGAGCCAACAGAGTCCCCTAAAAATGTTGGACTGATACCTTGCTTCCAGAGTTCCCAGAAGCCTTATAAGCAGAGTAGGAACTTCAGGATAAGGTGGGCATTTTGAGAAGAGGAATTCACCAGAATCTACAGGTATTGCAGACAAATCTGATGGCAAGTATGGAGCTTGGCTTCTGGCTTTGAGACACTATTAAAATTTCAATCTAAAATTACTTATAAAAAGTTCTAACAAAGCAGATTTAAAAACCCTTGTATGTTCAATTGCTATTCTTGTGTTTATGTAAATAATTAAGCCAAATTTGTTAAAACAACTTATTTTGCAAACAAATTACTCTTTGGCTAACTTTGAGAAAAATGAGGATAACTTTGGAGATAAAGATTGTTTCAATAACACACTTTTGTGGGTGTTAGATCTTTGAGTTTTTGTTGTTTGCCTATAAAAGTGGGCTGAATCCTAAATTCTGATTTCCTCAAGTATCTAGTTATGATTCAGCAAGCTAAGGTTTCTGATCTTTCTTCACTCTCTTGACTTGAAATCATTGAGAACTAAAACTGCCTTTTTTCCTAAAGCCCCACAAACTAAGGCTGGACAGCTTGAGGTAAACTTCAAAAAATTTTCCACAATGGCCCGTGTTTACAGTCTTTGTGCCTGTAGCTGTATGGGCCACTCAAAAAGATCACTGGGAACATTTGAACCACAAACCAGAAAAATCCATCAGATTACTGTTGCCTGCTCCTACTCCATCTGAGGATGCTCTGAGCCCGACATCTAGAAATCTTACTGGCAGCACTTGGGACTCAGACACTGGGTTTATAATTTGCTCAAATCACCAACCTCTGTTTTCCTAGAAATGCCTCATATCAGGGTATCTGGGTGGCTCAGTCAGTTGGGCGGCTGCCTTTGGCTCGGGTCATGATCACAGGGTCCTGGGATTTAGCCCTGCATCAGGTTCCCTGCTAGATGGAGAACCTGCTTCTCCCTCACCCTCTGCCTCCTGCTCTGCCTACTTGTTCTATCTCTGTCAAATAAATAAATAAACCTTAAAAAAAGAAATGCCTCATATTAATTATCTGATGGCTTGCTGCACAACAAGAAGTCCATGCCATTATTAACAAAACCTGGCATGCCTATGTAAATAGCTCAGGATAGATTAAGGTAAATAGAAAAGGGGTTTATGCGCTGGGATGCTGTGTGGCTCACTTAGTTAAGCATCTGCGTTCGTTCGGCTCAGGTCATGATCTCAGGGTCCTGGGACTGAGGCCCACAGCAGGCTCCCTGCTCAGTGGGGAGCCTGCTTCTCCCCCTGCTTGTGCTCACTCTCTCTCTCACTCTGATAAATAAATAAAATCTTAGAAAAAGAGTTTATGAGCAAGAATCTGGCTATGTCACTACAACGAAGAGATAGACACTAACTGTATTTGGTCAACAATCAAAAGTGCCTTCCTCAATGTTTTTTTTCTTTTGTTTTGTTTGTTTTTTTAACCTCTCCTGGGACCATTGGTGGCCATTCTACTGCTACCTATTTTTGGTTCCTGTTTAACCTATTAGTAAAGTTTCTATCTTCCAGGCTCCAACAATTCCAGGTCAAGCTAATGATGGCACAATGATTCCAACCTATACCACTACAGGAGGTTCTAGTCCCTATAAGTCATTAGAACAGTGAGCAAGAGATTTTTACATATCTCATATGGGAGAGGGACAATGCTCCTGCTCAGCAGGAGGCATTTTCAGATGACACCTTCAGCCCCTTCCCCTTAAGAAAGATAAAATATTTCAGTGGGGTGGGGGTCTTGTGCAAATATTTATGGAGAGCTCTGCTGGACCTGTAATAAATATACAGGAAAAAATCTCTCAGTGGAGAATGAGACAGAGCAGGACTGGACTCAGGTCACCTCAACCTTGACCATAAAATTCAGCATTCTTTGGCTACATCCATAAGGGAAAAAAAGCTACAATTCTATGCTTCTTAAGTGGCATATGTTGCAGGAATGTGGAGGCAGGATGCTTACTGAAATGAGCATGCTTACTATAAAGACTGGCAAAAAACTAGACCAAACCAGTCTAGTCTGTGTCAAGATGGACCCCAGTGCTTAACTTTTACTGACTTCTTCCCTCATTACAATACTAAAAATCATGCCCAGGGGTGAGGATTTAACATGCAAATGAAATATACGATTGTGAAAAAGCATGTTCCCTCAACTGCACACATGCCTTGAACTTCCTGCATTTCCCTGCCCCTACATGCTTAAACATTACACATTTCCCACCTCATCCTCTTTAAAACTTGGCCGCTGTTCAGAGAGCCAGTCTGACACTCCAGCTGTGGTTGTGTCTCCCTTCAGCTTGAGCTGTTGCCCCAATAAAGCCTTGCCTGTGTTTCTACATTCAGGGTCCAGCCTTGTTTCTACTTTTGCTGGGCCCAAGGACCTGAGTCTACTAACAGAAAGACATATTACACTAACACTAATCAAAACAAAGCTGGAATGGCCATACTGGTTTCAGACTAAACATAGTTCAGACAAGAAAAATTATCAGGGATAGTTCTCCAAGAAGATAAAACAATCAATGTGTATGCACTTAGAATGTTAAATTACCTGAGTCTGAAACTGATAGAGCTGCAAGTTCTATTGTAGTTAGAGACTTCCATACCCCTCTATCAGTAATAGATATCAGTATCAGATAAATAGATAAATAGATATCAGTAATAGATAAATAGATATCAGTAATAGATAAATAGATATCAGTAATAGATAAATCAAGCAGACAGAAAGTCAATAAGGACACAGTTGACCTGATCACCCAACTTCATCGAATTTACATTTGTAGAATGCTCTTTCCCAAAGAACAAAATGCATTTTTTCCTTAAGTTCGTATGAAACATTTACTAAAATAGACCACATTCTGGGCCTTAACAAATATAAATGATAGAAACCATATAACGTTCTCACACCATAATGGAATTAAACTATAAATCAGTAACAGAAAGATAGCTAGAAAATCCTCCCCAGTGGTACTGGGGAATGAGCACTTGGGGGTGTTTTATTTAAGTGATGAATCACTAAAGTCTACTCCTGAAAAAAGGTCTTTCCCATTATTTGGAAATAACACCATACTTCAATGAAGAAGTCTCAAGAAAATTTGTGGGCTGCAGCAAAACCAGCACTTAGATATTTATAGCATAAATGCATATATTAGAAAAGAGGAAATATCTAAAATCAATCACCTAAATTTGCCCCTTAGAAAAAAGCAGGAAAAAAAATGTAATACTAAAGCAAGCGGGAAAAAAAGTAATAAAAATTAAGACAGAAATCAACGAAAGTGAAAACAGAAAACAAAGAAAATTAACAAAGCTAAAAGCTAGATCTTTGAAAAAGCCAATATGTCTAGTCATACTAACCATGAATAAAAAAGAGAGAAGACACAAATTATTACCAATATTAGATGTGAAGGAGAGGTGAGAACTACTGATTCTCATGGAAATTCAAAGGATCATACAAGAAGACCATGAACAAATTCATGCCCATGCTTTTGATAACTTCAATGAAATGAATTAACTCCCTTAAAGAAACAAACTACAAAATATCACACAGGGAGAAACAGATAATCTGAATAGGTCTATATTTATTGAATAAGTTAATCAATAATTAATCACCTCCCAAAACCAAAGCACTGGACACAGATAATTTCCCTGGTAACATTTCTCAGTAATTTAAGGAAGCATTAATACTAAAAATTCATAATAACATCCAGAAAGTAGAAGCAGATGAAACACTTCCTAATTCACTCTGATACCAGTATTACCTCTTCAAATATTGAAAACTAAAGACATTGTAATAAAGGGAAACTGTAAAGCAATTTATCTCAGAAACATTTATGCCAAAATCCTCAATAAAATGTAGGAAGTCAAATAAAACAATGTATTTAAAGAATTATACACCATGATCAAGTGAGATTTATTCTATGTGTGCAAGACTGGTTCAACATTCAAAAATCAATAAATGTAATTCAGCATATTAACAGCTAAAGAAGGAGATCGTATAATCATATCAATTGAAGCAGAAAACATTTGTAAAATCTAATACCATTCATGATAAAAAAAACTCATAAAACTAGGAATGGAGGGAAAATTGCTCAACTTCATAAAGAGTAGCTACAAAAAACTTACATATAACATCATATCTAATGGTGACTTAATGGCCTTTTTAGTTTTTAATTCCAATTAGTTAACATAGTCTCTTTTTCAAGATTTTATTTATTTATTTGACAGACAGAGATCACAAGTAGGCAGAGAGGCAGGCAGAGAGAGAGAGGGGGAAGCATACTCCCTGCTGAGCAGAGAGCCTGATGTGGGGCTCGATCCCAAGACCCTGGGATCATGAGGAATGAGCCGGAAGCAGAGGTTTTAACTCACTGAGCCACCCAGGCACCCCTAACATACAGTCTTATACTGGTTTCAGGTATACAATATAGAGATTCAACAATTCTGACATCACGTGATGCTCATCACAAGTGTATTCTTTAATCCCCATCACCTGTTTAATCCCCCAAGCCTCCTATAATTAAGATTCTGTTTCTTGGTTTGTCTCTCCCTCCATCTCTCTTTTTTCCCCTTTGCTCATTTGTTTCCTTTCTTTTTTCACATATGAGTGCAATCATACGGTATTTGCCTTTCTCTTAGTTCGCTTAGCATTATATTCTCTAGCTCCATCCATGTTGTTGAAAATGGCAGGATTTCATTCTTTTTTTATAGCTGAGTAAATATATATATATATATCTTCTTTATTTATCTATCTGTGGACACCTAGGCTGCTTCCATATCTTGGCTATTGTAAATATTGCTGCTATAAACATAGGGCTGTGTGTATCTCTTAGAATTAACATTTTTGTATCCTTTAGTTAAATACCTAGCAGGGTAATTGCTGGATCTTAGTGTAGTTGTACTTTTAACATTTTGAGAAACCTCCATACCTTTTCCCAGAGTGGCTTCACCAGTTTGCATTCCCACCAACAGCACAAGAGGTTTCGCCTTTCTCCACATCCTTGCCAACACCTGTTGTTTCTTGTGTCGTTGATTTTAATCATTCTGACAGGTGTAGGTTATAGGTTTGCTTGTAGCTTTGATTTGCATTTCCCTGATGGTAAGTGATGATGAACATCTTTTCATGTATCTGTTGGCCATCTGGATGCCTTCTGCCCATTTTGAATTGGATTATTCGGTTTTTGGATGCTGACTTACATAAGTTATTTATAGATTTTGGATACTAACCCTTTATCAGATATGTCATTTGCAAATATCTTCTCCCATTCAGTAGGTTGTCTTTTAGTTTTGTTGTTTCCTTTGCTGCACAGAAGCTTTTTATGTTGCTGCAGTCCTAATAGTTTATTTTTGCTTTTATTTCCCTTGTCTCAGGACACATGTCTAGAAAGAAGTTGTTATGGCTGATGTCAAAGAGATTATTGCCTGTGTTCTCTTCTGAGATTTATATGGTATCAGGTCTCACATTTAGGTCTTTAGTCCATTTTTAATTTGTTTTTGTGTAGGTATAAGAAAGCGGTCCAGTTTATTTCTTTTGCATGTTGCTGTACAGTTTTCCCAACACCATTTGTTGAAGAGACTCTTTTTTCCATTGGATATTTTTTTCCTGATTTGTTGAAGATTAATTGCCCATATAGTTGTGGGTTTGCTTCTGGATTTTTAAATTCTGTTCCATTGACCTATTTGTCTATTTTTGTGTCAGTACCATACTGTTTTGATTAATACAGCTTTGTAATATAACTCGAGGTATGGAATTGTGACACTTTTAGCTTTGCTTTTCTTTCTCAGAATTGTTTGGCCATTCAGAGTCTTTTGTGGTCCCATGTAAATTTGAGGATTGTTTATTTTAGTTCTGTGAAAAATGCTGTTGGTATTTTGATAGTGATTGCATTAAATCTATGGATTGATTTAGGTAGTATGGACATTTTAACAATATTTGTGTTATCTTCAATTTCTTTCATCAATGTTTTATACTTTTTGGAATACAAGTCTTTCACTTCCTTGGTTAAGTTTATTTCTGGGTATTTTATTATCTCTCATGCAATTATAAATGGGATTGCTTTCTTAATTTCTCTTTCTGTTGCCTCATTATTAGTGTATAGAAATACAATGGATTCTCATACAATGATTTTGTATTCTGTGACCTTAACTGAATTCATTTATCAGTTCTAGCAGTTTTTTGGTGGAAAAAAACTGTTTAGGGTTTCCTATACAAAGTATCATGACATCTGCATATAGTAAAATTTTTACTTTTTCCTTATCGATTTTGGTGCCTTTTTAATTTTTTGTCTTGTCTGATTATTGCAGCTAGGACTTCCAGTATTGTGTTAAATAAAAATGTCAAGAGTGGACAACCTTGTATTATTCCTGATGTTAGAGGAAAATCTGTCAGTTTTTCATCATTGAATATGATGTTAGCTGTGGGTTTCTCATATATGACATTTATTATTTTAAAGTATGTTACTTCTAAACCCACTTTGTTGAGTTTTTATCATAGATGGATGTTGAATTTTGTCAATTTTTTTATCTATTAGATGATCATATTTTTAAAAGATTTTATTTATTTGTTTGATAGACAGAGATCACAAGTAGGCAGAGAGGCAGGCAGAGAGGAGGAAGCAGGCTCCCTGCTGAGCAGAGAGCCCGATGCGGGGCTTGATCCCAGGACCCCGAGATCATGACCTAAGCCGAAGGCAGAGGCTTTAACCCACTGAGCCACACAGGCACCCCTGGATGATCATATTTTTCTATCTTTCATCTTGTTAATATGATGTACCATGCTGATTGATTGCCTTCCTCATATAAAACCGACTTGAGCCTGGTCAGGTGTTTTTGAATTCAGTTTGCAAATAACTTTTGAGGCTTTTTTCACCTATGTTCATGAAGGATATTGTCCAGTAGTTTTCTTTTCTTGTTTTCTTTCTTTCTTTCTTTCTTTTCTTAAAAGTGTCTTTGTTTTGTTTTGGCATTGAGGTAAAGCTGGCCTTGTGAAATGAATTTGGAAGTTTTACTTCCTACTCTCTTTTCTGGAATAACTGAGAAGAGTGAGTATTTAGCCTTATTTCAATATTTGACAGAATTTACCTGTGAAGCCGTTTGGTCCTGGATTTTTGTTTATTGGGAGTTTTCTGATTATTGATTCAATTGTATTACTAGTAATTGGTATGTTCAAATTTTCTATTTATTCTTCATTTAGTTGGAGTTGATTCAGTATTCAGAGCTGAGAGGTATTAAAATATAAGAATTTTCAGGACAATGAATCAGTGACTAGTAGGGATGGCATCTGCAGGTGCCTTTAAAAAATGGAAATACGGGACATCTAGGTTCTTTCCATAGTTTGGCTATTGTGGACATTGCTGCTATAAAAAATAAAAAATTTAAAAAAAAATGGAAATACGGGAAGACGAAAAAGAATTTAAAAATGACATGGGTTTCATTTCTGGGTAATAGAAGTGAATAGTCACCAATCTATAATACTTGGACAAAATGCTTGAGCAGCTGTTCAAGAGTTCCAAAAAGACAACATCAACAGGTTGTTTAGGGAAAACACAAGAATTAAAGTCTCATTAAAATTTCAGGGAGTTTCTCTATTATTTTCTCCTCTATGGTGTACCTGGATTGGTTTGTACTCAACTCAGAGGGAAATACAGATATGGTACATACAGAAGAAACCAGGAGAACTTTTTTTTTTTTTCTGGCTAGAGGAGTGGGAAACAGAGAACTCCTAAATCTCTTAAAGAGGGAGAGGAAATCTTGGAATTTTTTTACTCTCCTTTTTCTTTGCTCTCTTGATCCTCATGCCCCAGGGCAATCCTATAGCAAAAGGGGTGCCAAGCTACAACTCCAAAAGTGCAGGGAGAAATGCCTCTTTTATTTTTTAAAAAAGATCTGTTTATTTATTTGACAGAGAGAGAGAAAAGAGAGTGAAAGAGTAAGCACACACACACATGAGTGGGGGGAAGGGCAGATGGAGAGGCAGAGACAGAATCTTCAGCCAATTCACTGCCACTCAGTGCTGAGCATGACACTGAGATCATGACCTGAGTCAAAATCAAGAGTTGTATGCTCAATGGCTTGAGCTACCCAGGCACCCCCTTTTTAAACTCTCTCTCTGTTCTATGTTACTTCTGGTGTGAAGTGACACAGTCACAGAAGTAGGTAATTTCTATCAGGAGGACAGAAAAGGAGAGCCTCAAGAAGCCAGAAAATACTAGGAAGATTGCAAAGAAATTAGTTCTTGAAAAAGTGCCTTCATAAAGCTGTTTATGAACTTTTCAGATCACCTCCAACTTTCAAATGCTTAGATTTGATCATAATTAGCCTACCAAAGACTTTGAGAATTTTGCTCCCTGTTAGACCTCTGTCCAAGTCCCAGACTAACCACTAGGTAGTACATGTATGAAACAAATCCAAATAGCACTGCAAAGGTTTAGAAAACTGAACTGACAGTGGAACTATAGCCCACAGAGGGCAGGTTGAAACTTGCTCCATGGATTTGATTGAGCAATTATGAATACATGCTCTCTGTGTTGTTTTCTAAATATCTTTTTCACTGAATCCTATGACATATTTGTTAAAACAGTATTTTCAAATTGCTCTTATAATTCCATAATTTGGGCCATCTCTTGTCTAGGTATACTGACTGTTTACTTTTTTTATTATAAGCCAAATTTGTTTGATTCTTCATATACCCAGTATCTTAAAGTGGTATGTTAGATATTTACATAAAATATAAGTAGAGATAGAAATAAAAATATTTTCACAAAAAGGCATGGCTCTTCTCCTGTCAAGACATAGTATGAGGGGCTGAATCAATCCAATCTGAATTTAGCTAAAACTGTTACTTTTGAGAACAAGATAAGGATACAGAATATTTAAGAAACATTATCAAGGAAGTTGACCTAAGTAACATTTATAGAGTACACCACTACACAATGCAGATTATACTTATTTTCAAGTGTATATTGACCATTCACCAATATTGACAACATGCTAGGTGTAGAATATACTTAATATATTATTTAAAAGGATTTAAGGAATATACTGTTCATTTTCAGATAATAATGGAATTAAATTAGAAGTCCATAATAGACTTTTTGGTGGGGGAGAGCAAGATGGCAGAGGAGTAGGAGACCTAACTATCATCAGGTCCCAGGAGTTCAGCTAGATAGTTATCAAACCATTCTGAACACCTACAAACTCAATAGGAGATAGAGGAGAAGAAAAGCAGCAATTCTAGGAAGAGAAAAGTGGCCCCTTTCCAGATGGTAGGACACACAGAGAAGTGAATCCAAGGCAACATACAGGAAGATAGACTGTGGGGGAGGGGCTGGATCCCAGCAAGTGGCACAAAATAAGAACTTTTAGAAGTAAGCTGTACTGAGGGATGGCCACCCAAGTGGGGGGTGGAGCCCTCGCAGTGACAGTGTGGTCTCAGGACCCGCGGGGTCACAAAAAGACCAGCAGTGTCTGAGTGTGCCAGACCTCCCAGGTATCAGAGCGGGTAAGCTGGCTGCTGAGACACAGCTGAGGAGTGCACTCTCAGCTTGGGCTTACCTTAAACCATGATCCTTGGCACAGTCAGACCACTGCTCTTTGCACAGGAACCCCACAGGTGACACATCTGGGGAGACGCACCTTCCTCCTCCGGGAGAGGTGGTGTGGGAGTGAGCTGAACAAAACTGCTGGGTCTGGAGACTCCAAACAGGGCCATGCACCAGAGATAGAAATTCTTGGTCATAGGCTGGGTGAGCACAGAGTGCAGCTGGAGACCAGGGAGATAAGAGTGATTGACTGCTTTTCTCTGAGGGCACATTGAGGAGTGAGGCCCTGAACTCTCAGCTCCTCCAGGTTGGAGACGAGGAGGCTGCCATCTTTATTATCCTCTTTCAAAGTTGTATGGAAGCAATCAGGGAATAAAAGCTATGGAGTGAACCCAAGCAGCTTACTTAGCCTGGCCCCTGGCAAGGGTGGTGCAATTCCAACTCTGACAAAGATATTTGAGAATCATTGCAACAAGCTCTTCCCCCAGAAGATCAGCAAGAACATCCAGCCAAGACCAAGTTCACTGATCAATAAGAACTGTGGAACTCCAGAGTTAGGGGAAAACAACACATAGAATTCATGGTTCTTTTCCCAGGAGTATTTAGTCGTTCAAAGTTAATTAAAAAAAATTTTATTGTTTTCTTATCCCATTTTTTAATATTTCCTCTTTCCTAATTTAACATTTTTGATTATTTTATTTTATCAATACTGTTTTAAAATTTTTTTAAATTTTCATTGTTATACTCATATTTTGTCTCTTCATTGTATTTAACCTTATTTTTTCTATACATATACTTTTTTTTAAAATTTTGGGATACAGTTTTTTTCTAATAGATTAAAAATACCCTAAATATAGCACATGGCTTGGTTCTAGTCTCCAGCCTGATCAAATTCCTTCCTCTGTTTTTTCCCTTTTCTTCAACCAACTTCTTATCTATTTTAATTTTCATCATTACAGTCATATTCTATCCCTTCATTGCATTTATCATTATTTTTGTTTATATATGTTTTTCTTTTTTTAAAATTCTGGGAGGTAGTTTCTTCTAATAGAACAAAATACACCAAAATCAAGTATGTTGGTGTTCTCTGTTCTCTGTTCTATTCACCAGCCAAATATATGTGTATATATATATATATTTTTCCTTTTCTTTTTTTCTCCCCCTTTATGTTCTCCCCTTGGTTTTGGGTCTCTTCTGATTTGGTTATTGTATATTTTTCTTGTGTTGTTGCTACCCTTTTAGTATTTTGTTCTCTCATTCATCTATTCTTATCTGGATAAATGACAAGCAGAAAAAGTTACCACAAAAACAAAGAAAAAAACAAAAAAAAAGAGGCAGTACTGAAGGCTAGGGACCTAATCAATATGGACATTAATAATATGTCAGAACTAGAGTTCAGAAAGATGATTATCTAGGTGCTAGCTGGGCTTGAAAAGAGCATGGAAGATACTAGAGAAATAAAATCCCTTTCTGGGGAAATAAAAGAACTGAAATCTAAATAGGTTGAAATAAAAAAAGCTATTAATGATGTACAATAAAAAAAATAGAGGCTCTTACTGCTAGGATAAATAAGGCAGAAGAGAGAATTAATGATATAGAAGACCAAATGATGGAGAATAAAGAAGCTGAGCAAAAGAGAAACAAACAACTACTGGACCATAAAGGGAGAATTCCAGAGATAAGTGATACCATAAGACAAAATAATAATAGAATAATTGGGATCCCAGAAGAAGAAGAAATGGAGAGAGGGGCAGAAGGTATATTGGAGAAAGTATAGCAGAGAATTTCCCTAATTTGGCAAAGGGAATAAACATAAAAATCCATGAGGTACAGAGAACCCACCTCAGAATCAATAAAAAGAGGTCCACACCATGTCATCTAATAGTAAAACGTACAAGTCTCAGTGACAAAAAGAAAGTCCTGAAAGCAGCTTTGAACAGAGGTCTACAAAATACAATGGTGGAAATATTAGATAGGTAGCAGACCTATCCACAGAGACCCGGCAGGCCAGAAAGGGCTGGCATGATATACTCAGAGCACTAAATGAGAAAATATGCAGCCAAGAATACTATATCTAGCTAGGCTGTCATTGAAAATAAAAGGAGAGATAAAAAGCTTCCAGGATAAAGAAAAACTCACAGAATTTGCAAACACCAAACCAGCCCTACAGGAAATATTGAAAGGGGTCCTCTAAGCAAAGAGGGAGCCTGAAAGGAACAGACCAGAAAGGAAGAGAGACAATATACAGTAACAGTCACCTTACAGGCAATAATACAATGGCACTAAATTCATATCTTCCAATAGTTACCCTGAATGTAAATGGGCTAAATGCCTGAATCAAGAGACATAGTGTATCAGAATGGATAAAAAAAAACAAGACCCATTGATATGCTACCTACAAGAAACCGATTTTAGACCTAAAGACACCTCCAGATTTAAAGTGAGGGCAGAGGAAAACAATTTACCATGCTAATGGACATCAGAAGAAAACTGGGGTGGCAATCCTTATATCAGATAAATTAGATTTTGAGCCAAAGACTATAATAAGATATGTGGAAGGACACTATATTATACTTAAAGGGTGTGTCCAACAAGAAGATCTAACAATTTTAAATATCTATGCCCCTAATATGGGAGCAACCAATTATATAAACCAATCAATAACAACATCAAAGAAATACATCAACAATATTACAATAATAATACGGGACTTACACCCCCCTGACTGAAATGGACAGATCATCTAAGCAAAAGATCAACAAGGAAATAAAGGCTTTAAATGACACACTGGATCAGATGGACATCACAGATATATTCAGAACATTGCATCCTAAAGTAACAGAATATACATTCTTCTTTAGTGCACATGGAACATTCTCCAGAATAGATCACATCCTGGGTCACAAATCAGGTCTCAACTGGTATGAAAAGATTGGGATAATTTCCTGCATATTTTCAGACCACTATGCTTAGAAACTAGACCTCAATCACAAGAGGAAAGTTGGAAAGAACTCAAATACATGGAGGCTAAGAGCATTCTACTAAAGAATGAATAGGTCAACCAAGAAATTAAAGAAGAATTGAAAAAAAAATCATGGAATCAAATGAAAATGAAAACACTATTGTTTAAAATCTTTGGGACACAGGAAAGGCAGTCCTGAGAAGAAAGTATATAGCAATACAAGCCTTTCTCAAGAAACAAGAGAAATCTCAAGTACAGAACCTAACCCTACACCTAAAGGAGCTGGATAAAGAACAACAAAGAAAGCATAAACCCAACAAAAAAGATAAATAATAAAAATCAGATCAGAAATCAATGAAATAGAAACCAAAAGAAGAGTAGAACTGATCAATGAAACTAGGAGCTGGTTCTTTGAAAGAATTAATGATATGGATAAACCCCTGGACAGACTTCTCAAAAAGAAAAGAGAAAGGATCCAAATAAATAAAATCATGAATGAAAGAGGAGAGATTACAACCAACACCAAAGAAATACAAACAATTACAAGAACATATTATGAGCATGTACACACCAGCAAATTTGACAATCTGGAAGAAAGAGATGCATTCTTAGAGACATATAAACTACCAAAACTGAACCAGGAAGAAATAGAAAACCTGAACAGACCCATAACCAGCGAGGAGACTGAAGCAGTCATCAAAGATCTCAAAAAAAAAAAAAAAGAAAAAAAAAGAAAAAAAAAAAAAAGAAGGCAAGAGCCCAGGGCCAGACGGCTTCCCAGGGGAATTCTACCAAACACTTAAAGAATTAATACATATTCTCCTCAAACTGTTCCAAAAAATACAAGTGGAAGGAAAACTTTCCAAACTCATTTTGTGAGGCCAGCATTACCTTGATCCCAACATCAAAGACAGACCCCATCAAAAAGGAGAATTACAGACCAATATCTTTGATGAACACAAATACAAAAAATCTTACCAAAATACTAGCCTATAGGATCCAACAGTGCATTAAATGGATTATTCAGCATGAGCAAATGGGATTTATTCCTGGGCTGCAAGTTTGGCTCAACATCCACAAATCAATCAATGTGATACAATGCATTAATAAAAGAAATAACAAGAACCATATGGTACTCTCAATAGACACTGAAAAAGCATTTGAAAAAGCATCCTTTTTGGATCAAAACTCTTCAAAGTGTAGGGATGGGGGTATATAACTGAATACCATAAAGCCATCTATGTAAACCCACAGTGAATATCATTCTCCATGGGGAAAAACTGAGATCTTTTCCCTTAAGGTCAGGAACATGACAGGTCTGTCCACTATCACCACTGTTATTCAACAAAGTACTAGAAGTCCTAGCCTCAGCAATCAGACAACAGAAAGAAATAAAAGGCATCTGAATTGGCAAAGAAGTTAATCTCTCACTCTTTGCAGATGATATGATACTTTATGTGGAAAACCCAAAATATTACATTCCAAAACTGCTAGAACTCATACAGAAATTCAGTAAAGTGTCAGGATATAAAATTAATGCACAGACATCAGCCGCATTTCTATTCACCAACAGCAAAACAGAAGAATGATAAATAAAGGAGTCAATTCCATTTACAGTTGCATCCCAAACCATAAGATACCTAGGAATAAACCTAACCAAAGACGCAAAGAATCTGTATTCAGAAAACTATGACATACTCATGAAAGAAATTGAGGAAGACACAAAGAAATGGAAAAACGTCCCATGCTCCTGGATTGGAAGAACAAATATTGTGAAAATGTCTATGCTACCTAGAGCAATCTATACATTTAATGCAATCCCTTTCC
Organism: Mustela erminea; assembly: GCF_009829155.1. Lineage (NCBI taxonomy): Eukaryota > Metazoa > Chordata > Mammalia > Carnivora > Mustelidae > Mustela > Mustela erminea. Next base: position 62,911,240 of record NC_045635.1, on the reverse strand, counting down.
AAATACCATCAATTGCTTTTCAAAGAAATGGAACACATAATCCTAAAATTTATATGCACCAGAAAAGACCCCAAATAGCCAGAAGAATGTTGAAAAAGAATACCACAGTTGGTGGCATCACAATTCCAGACTTCAAGCTCTATTACAAAGATGTAATTATCAAAATAGTATGGTACTGGCACAAAAACAGACACATAGGCATTGGAACAGAATAGAGAGCTCAGAAATGGACTCTCTCAACTCAATCAACTCTATGGTGAACTGCTCTTCAACAAAGCAGGAAAGAATGTCCAATGGAAAAAAGACAGTCTCTTCAACAAATGGTGTTGGGAAAATTGCACAACCACATGCAGAAGAATGAAACTGGACCATTTCTTTATACCACACAGAAAAATTGACTCCAAATGGATGAAAGACCTCAATGTGAGACAAGAATCCATCAAAATCCTTGAGGAGCACACAGGCAGCAACCTCTTTGACCTCAGCCACAGCAACTTCTTCCTAGAAACTTCACCAAAGGCAAGGGAAGTAAGGGTAAAAATGAACTCTTGGAACTTCATCAAGATGAAAAGCTTTTGCACAGCAAAGGAAATGGCCAAAACAAAACAAAACAAAAGACAACTTACAGAATGGGGGAAGATATTCACAAATGACGTATCAGACAAAGGGCTAGTATCCAAAATCTATAAAGAGCTTATCAAATCCAACACCCACAGAAAAAATAATCCAACCAAGAAATGGGCAGAAGACATGAACAGTCAGAATGGCTAAAATTAACAAGTTGGGGAACGACAGATGTTGGTGAGGATGCGGAGAAAGTGGAATCCGCCTTCACTGTTCATGGGGATGCAAGCTGGTGTCACCACTCTTTAAAACAGTATAGAGGTTCCTCAAAAAGTTGAAAATAGAACTACCCTATGACCCAGAAATCACACTACTGGGTATTTACTGTAAAGATACAAATGTAGGGATCCAAAGGGGCATGTGCACCCGTTTATAGCAGCCATGTCCACAATAGCCAAACTATGGAAGGAACCTAGATGTCCATCAACAGATGAGTGGATAAAGGCATATGCTAAGTGAAATAGGTCAATCAGAGAAAGACAATTATCATATTATCTCTCTGATATGAGGAATTTGAGAGGAAGGGTGGGGGTCGTGGGGGTTAGGGAGGGAAAAAAATGAAACAAGATGGCATCGGGAGGGAGACAAACCATAAGAGACTCTTAATCTCAGGAAATAAACTGAGGGTTTCTGGGGGTGGAGGGGAAGGGATAAGGTAGTTGGGTGATGGACATTGGGGAGGGTACGTGCTATGGTGAGTGCTGTGAATTGTGTAAGACTGATGAATCACAGACCTGTACCCTTGGGGCAAATAATACATTATATGTTAACAAAAAATGTAAAAAAATAATCAATAATGAGGAGATATCTATATAATTTCCAAATATTAAGAAATTTAGTAACATACATTGAAATAACAAAGGGTCAAGGAAGAAATCCCAAGGGAAATAAAATATTTCACACTAAATGATAATGAAAAAAAAGTCAGAATCTGATGTCACTGTACTAGCTCCTAGAGGAAAAAGTATAGCTATCATGCATATACTGGAAAGGGAAAAATGTTTAAAATCAAAGAACTAGGCTACCACCATAAGAAGGTGAAAAAAAAGAACAAATAAGTAGAATGAAAACTTGAGGTGGAAATACTTAAAATGTAAAGAAACGTTCCAAAAAATCAACAAACTCATAGAAGTAGAGAAAGTTGTCCTCATCAAGCTGTTTCTTACATATCACAGCAGCCACCATGATGGCCTGATATTTGATCATTTTTAGTTATTTCATCCTAGGATATTCCATATTGCGCCATGGGCCTACCAGTCAGGTCCTGAAACAAATATTTTCACAGGATGGCCTAGCCATACAGAATTGTCTAATAAGAACAACTCAAAAATTTTTTCAGAATTGGGCTCTACCTGCAGTAGAGGAGGAAGTAATTCCTGCAAAAAAACATTAGAGTAACATACATGGAATTTTTCTCCATGTTTTCTCTTTCTGAATTCTTTCTATTGATGGCTCTAGCAGTCACCCATTCACCTCTTTTTGTGGGAGATTAAACCCCACCTCCTCAAAACCCAAACATCAGGCTAGTTTTATAAAACTCCTATGAAACTAGTAACCCTCTAATTGACTGACCAGTGTCTGATTTTACTAATTTAATCAGATCATCCCCTTGTCACTTCCTGAAGAAGAATGTCCTTATGCTTTCTGCACAAAATCCCAAACTCTCAAAAAAATAATTCCAAGCTTTCAGGCCACTAACAGCTTCCTGCCAAATGCTGATCTATCCAAACTACTATCATTCAGGGTGCTTATTTTTCAGTGTTCTCTGAAGAACAGGTGATTGTCACTCCAAATTCAACATTCTCACCTTCACCTGCTTGTATTTCTTCAACCTTTAGATCCAGTTTATATTTAATATCCTCCAAAAAGCCTTCTTTGAACACGTAAATCCATCAGATAAGTTGCCCTCTTCACGTGCTCCCACTACACCATGTTCCACTAAAACAATACCTGAATTTAAGTAGGCTAGTTAACTTCTCAATGTCTCATTTTTGTAGATTCCATGGGAATTTCTATATAGATAATAATGTCATCTGCTACATGATTTATATTTACCTTTCTAATATTTATGCATTTTACCTCCTTTTATTGCTCATTATATGGGTAGGACCTAGAATACAAAAGAGAATAGAGAGGATATTTCTGCTTTATCCTAATTTTACTGGAAAGATGTTCAAGTTTTCAACATGTTAGGTTTGATATTGGTTGCAGGTTTTTCATAAATAACCTTTATTGGGTGAAGAATATTTTCTTATATTTCTAATTTGCTGAGAGTTTTTGTTATGAATGGTTATTATATATTGTCAAATATTTAATGTGTATCAATTGAGATAATCATATGGTTTTCACTTTTAGTTTCTTAATATGGTGAATTATATTATTTATCTAATGTTAAACCAACCTTGGAATTCTGGGATAAACCACACCTAGTCATGAGTAATTTCCTTTTTATATATTTCTGGATAGGACTTACTAATATTTGTTAATGATTTTGGTATCAATATTCTTGGTGTATATTGATAAGTACTTTTTTGGTAATATTTTTGGTATTAGGTAAGTGCTAATCTCAAAAAATCAGTTAGGGAGGATTATTCCTAGAAAAAAATTCATGTAGAATTTTATTTCTTCCTTAATGTTTGATAGAAATCAGCAGCAAAGGCATGGGGTTTGTTTTCTTTCTGTGAAACTTACTGTTAATTACATTTTCCTTAGATATACGGCTTTTCAGATTATTTATTGAGGAATTTTTGATGGTACATGTCTTTCAAAAAATTCTATTTCATCTAAGTTCTATAATACATTGATATAAAGTTGTTAATAACAATCCCTTATTATCTTTCTAATATCACTATTCTATATAGTGATGTCCAATTCTTCATTCCCATTATTGGTGATTTGTGTCTTCCTCTTTTTCGTTATCAGTCTGTTTAGATGTTTATCAATTTTAGTGACAATTACAATAACCTCTGTTTAGCATTAAAGGATTTCTCTCAATGTCTCAGTTTTTAAACTGTGAAATGGGAATGAAAACAATATGACATCATAATTTTGTGAGGAGTATAAAATGAGAAAATCCATTTAAAGCACTTAGCTCCTGACACCTATGTAGCATTTAATAAATATTATTTAATATTATTAGAATGTATAGGTTACTGTTTTTTTAAGTTTTTACTTATTTTTTAAATTTATTTTAAGCATTCCAGAATTCATTGTTTATGCACCACACTAGAGCTCCATGCAACACCTGCCCTCCATAATACCCAAAACCAGGGCCACCCAAGATCTCTCCCCTGCCCCTCCAAAATCCTCAGATTGTTTTTCAGAGTCCACAGTCTCTCATGGTTCATCTTCCCCTCTAATCTCCGCCAACTCCCTTCTCCTCTCCAGCTCCCCATGTTCTCCATGTTCTTTTTGTTTTTTTTAAATATGTTACTTATTTATTTGAGAGAAAGAGACAGTGAGAGAGAGCATGAGAAGCGAGAAGGTCAGAGGGAGAAGCAGAGTCCCTGTGGAGATGGGAGCCCCATGTGGGACTTCATCCTGGGACTCCAGGATTGTGACCTGAGCTGAAGGCAGTTGCTTAACCAACTGAGCCACCCAGGCGCCCCTCCGTGTTATTTCTTGAGCTCGACAAATAAGCGAAACCATATGATAATTGACTCTCTCTGCTTGACTTATTTCACTCAGCATAATCTCTTCCAGTCCTGTCCATATTGATCAAAAAGTTGGGTATTCATCCTTTCTGATGGAGGCATGATACTCCATAGTATATATGGACTATATCTTCCTTATCCATTCGACCATTGAAGGGCATCTTGGTTCTTTCCACAGTTTGGTGACTGTGGCCACTGCTGCTATAAACATTGAGTTACAGATGGCCCTTCTTTTCACTACATCTGTATCTTTGGGGCAAATACCCAGTAGTGCAATTGCAGGGTCATAGGGAACCTCTATTTTTAATTTCTTAAGGAATCTCCACACCGTTTTCCACATTGGCTGCACCAACTTGCATTCCTACCAACAGTGTAAGAGGGTTCCCCTTTCTCCACATCCTCTCCAACACACATTGTTTCCTGTCTTGCTAATTTTGGCCATTCTAACTGGTGTAAGGTGGTATCTCAATGTGGTTTTAATTTAAATCTCCCTGATGGCTAGTGATGATGAACATTTTTTCATGTCTGATAGCCATTTGTATGTCTTCATTGGAGAAGTGTCTGTTCATGGCTTCTGCCCATTTTTTGACATGATTATCTGTTTTTTGAGTGTTGAGTTTGAGAAATTCTTTATACATCCTGGATATCAGCTCTTTGTCTGTATTGTCATTTGCAAATATCTTCTCCCATTCCGTGGGTTGCCTCTTTGTTTTCTTGACTGTTTCCTTTGCTGTGCAGAAGCTTTTGATCTTGAAGAAGTCCCAAAAATGCATTTTCGCTTTTGTTTCCTTTGCTTTGGAGACATATCTTGAAAGAAGCTGATGTGGCCGATGTCGAAGAGGTTCCTGCCTATGTTCTCCTCTAGGACTCTAATGGATTCCTGCCTCATGTTGAGGTCTTTTATCCATTGTGAGTTTATCTTTGTGTATGGTGTAAGAGAATGGTCAAGTTCCATTCTTCCACACATAGCAGTCCAATTTTCCCAGCACCATTTATTGAAGAGACTGTCTTTTTTCTACTGTATTTTTTTCCTGCTTTGTTGAAGATTATTTGACCATAGATTTGAGGGCCCATATCTGGGGTCTCTACTCTGTATCACTGGTCTATGTGTCTGTTTTTATGCCAGTACCCTGCTGTCTTGGTCATCACAGCTTTGAAGTAAAGCTTGAAATCAGGCAATGTGATGCCTCCAGTTTTATTTTTGTTTTTCAACATTTCCTTAGCAATTCGGGGTCTCTTCTGATTCCATACAAATTTAGGATTGTTTGCTCAAGCTCTTTGAAAAATGCTGGTGGAATTTTGACCAGCATGGCAATGAAAGTATAGCTTGCTCTAGGCAGTATAGACATTTTAACAATATTTATTCTTCCAATCCATGAGCATGGAACGGTCTTCCTTCTTTTTGTGTCTTCTTCAATTTCTTTCATGAGTGTTCTGTAGTTCCTTGAGTACAGATCCTTTACCTCTTTGGTTAGGTTTATTCCCAGGTATCTTATGGTTCTTGGTGGTATAGTAAATGGAATCAATTCTCTACTTTCCCTTTCTGTATTTTCATTGTTAGTGTATAAGAAAGCAACTGATTTCTGTACATTAATTTTGTATCCTGTCACATTACTGAATTGCTGTATGAGTTCTAGTAGTTGGGGATGGAGTCTTTTGGGTTGTCCATATAAAGTATTATGTCATCTGAGAAGAGAGTGAGAGTTTGACTTCTTCTGGGCCTATTTGGATATCTTTTATTTCGCTTTGTTGTCTGATTGCTGTTGCTAGGACTTCTAATACTATGTTGAACAGGAGTGGTGGGAGTGGGCATCCTTGTCGTGTTCCTGATCTCAAAGGGAAGGCTGTCAGCTTTTTCCTATTGAGGATGATATTCACTGTGGGTGTTCAATAGATAGATTTTATGAAGTTGAGGAATATTCCCTCTATCCCTGTACTTTGAAGTGTTTTAACCAGGAACAGATGCTGGATTTTGTCAAATGCTTTTTCTGCATCAATTGAGAGAACCATGTGGTTCTTTTCTCTTCTCTTATTGATTTGTTCTATCATATTGATTAATTTGCGAATGTTGAACCACACTTGCAACCCAGAGATAAATCCCACCTGGTCGTGGTGGATAATCTTTTTAATGTACTGTTGGATCATGTTAGCTAGGATACTGTTGAGAATCATAGCATCCATATTCATGAGGGATATTGTTCTTAAATTCTCCTTTTCGTGGGGTCTTTGTCTGGTTTGGGGATCACGGTAATGCTGGCTTCATAAATAGAGTCTGGAAATTTTCCTTCTGCTTCAGTTTTTTGAAACAGCTTCAGGAGGATAGACATTATTTCATCTTTGAATGTTTGGTAGAATTCCCCAGGGAATCCGTCAGGTCCTGGGCTCTTGTTTTTGGGGAGGTTTTTGATCACCACTTCAATCTCGTTACTAGATATTGGTCTACTCAGGTTGTTCATTTCTTCCTGATTCAGTTTGGGAAGTTTATAGTTTTCGAGGAATACATCCATTTCATCTAGGTTGCTTAACTTATTGGCATATAACTGTTGATAATAATTTCTGATGATTGTTTCTATTTCCTTAGTGTTAGTTGTGATCTCTCCCTTTTCATTTATAATTTTATTAACTTGGGTCTTCTTTCTTTTCCTTTGGATTAGTTTGGTCAATGATTTATTGATCTTATTGATTCTTTCAAAAAACCAGCTTCCAGTTTCATTGATGTGTTCTACTGTGTCTCTAGTTTCTATCTCATTGATCTCTGCTCTAATCTTGATTATTTCCCTTCTTATGTGTGGAGTTGGTTTGATTTGTTGTTGATTCTCCAGTTTTCCTTCTGCTTCAATTTTCTGAAACATCTTCAGGAGAATAGATGTTATTTCTTCTTTGAAAGTTTGGTAGGATTCCCCAGGGAATCCATCAGGTCATGGGCTTTTGTTTTTTTGGGAGGTTTTTGATCGCTGCTTCAATCCCGTTACTAGATAACAGTGTATTCAGGTTGTCAATTTCTTCCTAGTTCAATTTTTGGAGTTCATAGTTTCCCAGAAATGCATCCATTTCATCTAGAATGCTTAACTTATTGGCATATAACTGTTGATAATAACTTCTGATGATTGTTTCTATTTCCTTGGTCTTAGTCGTGATCTCTCCCTTTTCATTCATGATCTTATTAATTTGAGCTTTCTCTCTTTTCTTTTGGATTAGTGTGGCCAATGGTTTATCGATTTTATTGATTCTTTCCAAAAAAAAAAAAAAACAAACAAACAGCTTCTAGTTTCATTGATACGTTCTACTGTATCTCTAGTTTCTATCTCATTGATCTCTGCTCTAATCTTGATTATTTCCCTTTTTATGTGTGGAGTTGGTTTGATTTGTTATTGATTCTCCAGTTCTTTAAGGTGTAGAGAGAGCTGGTGTATTCTGGATTTTTCAATTTTTTTGAGGGAGGCTTGGATGGCTGTGTATTTTTCCCTTAGGACTACCTTTGCTATATCCCATAGGTTTTGGACCAAAGTGTCTTCATTCTCATTGGTTTCCATGAATTGTTTAAGTTCTTCTTTGATCTCCTGGTTGATCCAAGCATTCTTAGATGGTCTTTAGCTTCCAGGTGTTTGAGTTCCTTCCAAACTTTTTCTTGTGATTTAGCTCTAGTTTCAAAGCATTGTGATCTGAGAATATGCAGGGAATAATCTCAGTTTTTTAGTATAGGTTGAGCCCTGATTTGTGACCCAGTATGTGATCTACTCTGGAGAAAGTTCCATGTGCACTTGAGAAGAATGAGTATTCTGTTGTTTTAGGGTGGAATGTTCTGTATATATCTATGAGGTCCATCTGGTCCAATGTGTCATTCAATGCTCTTGTTTCTTTATTGATTTTCTGCTTCAATGATCTATTTCTGAGAGAGGCGTGTTAAGATCTTCTATTATTAATGTATTCATATCAATATGACTCCTTATCTTGATTAACAGTTCTCTTATGTAATTGGCTGCTCCCATATTGGGGGCATGCATATTTACAACTGTTAGGTCTTCTTGGTGGACAGACCATTTAAGAATGATGTAGTGTCCTTCTGTATCTCTGACTACAGTCTTTAGTTTAAAATCTAATTTATCTGATATTAGAATCACTATGCCAGCCTTCTTTTGAAGCCCACTGCCATGAAAGATGCTTCTCCATCCCTTCACTTTCAGGATGGATGTATTCTTAGGTTCAACATGGGTCTCTTGTAGACAACATATGAATGGGTCCTGTTGTTTTATCCAATCTGCAACCCAGTGTCATTTTATGGGTGCATTTAGGCCATTCACATTGGGAGTGTTTATTGAGAGATACGTTTTTATTGACATTGTGTTACCTGTGAAGTCTTTGTTTCTATAGATTGCCTCTATAAATTTCAGTTCAAGGATATTCTTAGGATTTTTCCTCTTTTATAGAACCCCCCATTAATATTTCTTGTATCTCCGTCTTGGTGGTCACATAATGTTTTAAAACTTGTCAGCCTTGGAAGCTCTTTATCTCTCCATCCATTTTGAATGTCAGTCTTGCTGGGTAAAGTATTCTTGGCTGCATGTTCTTCTCATTAAGTGCCCTGAATATATCTTGCCAGCCCTTTCTGGCTTGCCAGCTTTCTGTAGACAGGTGTGACATTCTGATGGGCTCAGTAGGTAAGGAATCTCTTCCCCCTAACTGCTCTCAAGAGCTTCTGTCTAAAATTATGATTCATCATTTTCACAATCAGGTGTCTGGAGGTCTTCCTAGATTCTATGATCTTGGGGGGATACCCTTCTGTCTCTAGGACACAAACGCTGGTTCCATTTGCCAGATTGGGAAAATTTTCATGGAGAATTTGTTCAGCTATATACTCTATTCTTCTTTCTTTCACCTGCCCCTCAGGGATTCCGATAATTCTGACATTGTAATGCTTCATGGCATCATTTATTTCCCTAATTCTGTTTTCATGGCTTCTAAGCTATTTGTTCCAGGCTTCCTTCTGATCCTTTTTCTCTGTCAGTTTTTCCTCTAGCTCACCAATTCTTTCTTCTGCCTCAGTTATCCTAGCTGTTAGAGAATTTAGATTAGATTGGAACTCATTGAGAGCATTGTTAACATCATCCCTAGTGGCTTCCACTTCTGCCATAATGAATTCCATTTTGTCATTAAAGGCTTCCTCCAACCTAGCCATTGCCTGGATAATTGTTAGCCTAAATTTCCTTTCTGACATACTGTTCATGTTTATATCCAATAGCTCTGATGGAGAGAGCACAGTTTCTGGATTTTTCCTCTGTTGGGCATTCCTCCTCCTAGTCATTTTGGTGAGAGATGGCTGAGGTAATGTGTAGCTGAATTTATCAACCGTGGTGCAGGCAAGGTGCACTCTGGAATGCTTCTGAGCAACTGGGAGTCCCCCTCTCCCCAAAATGAAAGAAAAAAGAAAAGAAAGAGAGAGAGGGAGAGAGAGAGAGAGAGAGGAAAATGAATAAAAAAAGAAAAATAAAAAAGAAGACCCATCCCAAATGGGCCCCAAAGGTAAGATTTATAAAGCATACAAACAAAGGTGACCAAGGCCTGGCTTCTTTGCTGCACTCTCTGTGGCTCACCGTCAGTGGTGGCCATACTGGTTTTGTGGTCTTAAGCCCCTGTCCCTAACCGCCTGATTCCACCAACTTCCCCTTAAGATCTTTTGCTCTTTTTGGGTACTTTCAACCAGACTCCAGGTTAATGCTGGTCCCCAATCATAGGGCACTCTTGTATTGGGGTATTACTTTCTAATGTGTCACTTCTGGTGGCTCCCTCCCCCTTTTGTTTATCTTCCCATATCATTCCAATGTTCCCACTCTACTTTACCTGTCCACTGGTATCTTCTGCCCCCATAGAGATCCAGATATGTATAATTCTAATCTCAGGCTGATTTCACGGGTGATCACAGTTCTTTCATAGATAATCAGCTCACTTTAGGGGACCGGTTGAAACAGTGCCTCCTACTCTGCCATCTTGTCTCCCCCTAGGTTACTGTGTGTTAAAAATACTTTTGACTCTCCCTCTCCACAAGTTAATGTCCGTGAAATGATAAATTGTCTTATATTTGACAGTATCTAACATAAAACTTTGTAGACTTAATGAATAAAACATATAAATAAGTAATTAATATAGCCCTCTTTTGTAGACCACCCTATATTCTCACACTCTATGCATCAGTCTTCCCAAACCACTGAATATGCAACAATAGTCCCTGCCCTTAGTGTCTACTCCAGCTTTCCTCCTCATAGTATCTGCAACATATGAGATGATTTTCCCCAGCTTTCCCTAGAGTTTATTGTCTGGACCACCTGTCATTCTCCTTGTAGGCACAACATGTTCATAACAGGACCCAGAGAACAAACAATCTAGGGGTCTGGAGGCTTGAGAGGAATGGGTGATGGGTGCAGGTGGTGATCCAATAAATAACTGAACCCACTGAGTCTAGAATGAAGGAGCAAGCCTCAAGAAGAAAAAAATTCCCTAATTTATACTCCTTAGGAACCTTTCCTCAGAAGTTCTAGCCTACATAAAAGGAATTGTGCTGTGGACACAGACTAGGAAGTTTATAGACAGTGGGGAAATTTGAAAAGGGTGAGAGAAGAAATCAGAAAAAAAAAAAAACAGAGAACATCAAACTCCTTTAAAATCCTTTAATTCCCTTATAAACACTTAAAGTTAGAGGAGCTACGATGGCAGTATAGGAGGAGAATCCTAAGCCCCTAAGCTCTTCTTGTTCCTCAAGCACAACTAAATAAATATTAAGTCATCCTGAACACTCCAGAAATCAACTGGAAAACTGACAGAACAAACTCCATGACTAAAGGGAGAGAAGGAGCCACATCGAAGAAGAAGGAAGGACAGAGAGTGTTTGGGGTAGAAACAGATCACAGGTCCTGTGGAGGGAAGGGAGTCATGGTGGCAGAGAAATGCACTAGAGAGATAAGCACATAAGGGAATGCACAAGGAGAAACAAAGCCATTGGCTGGTAAAATGAGAGGGGCTGATTTTCCTGAGTTCTTGCAACCAGTAGGGCTTAATAATAGAGTTTTAAAGGTTGGTAGGCTTGGCTGGGATAGAGCCTTGAGTGCACTGCCCTGCTCCTGGAAAGAAGGCAAGCAAATAAGCCAGGGGCAGAAAGCATGGAAACAGCTTTCTGAAGAACCCCTGGGGCACACAGGGACAAGATTGGTCACTTTTCTGGGAGTGCATCCCTGAGAGGTAGCTTTCACAGAGACACAGCTCCAGGGACAAAGGACCTGGCTGGCAACATTACCCTCCCCCAACCCTCAGCATAAATGCAGAGTCGCTTGCAGAAAGCTGCTCAGCCACCCAAAAATGGCTGCCTAATTACACCAAGTCCCACATGTCTGTCCTCTGGCAGACTGCACTTCTAGGTCAAACCTGCCTAAGTCTCAGCATGGTGAGAACCTCCCCCAGGAGACCAGCACAGGCCCCTGGAATACCAACTCCCTAAAGCCTGGAGTGTTAAAAGTCACTAGTCATGGCTGGGATAGGACCTGGAGGGCACTGTGCTACTCCTGGAAAGGAAGCAGGCAAACAATGCAGACAAAGACAGTGTGGAAACACCAATCTGAAAAATGCTTGGGAAACACAGGGGGGAGATTATTCCATCTTCTCAGAGTGCCTTACTGAAAGCAGCATGCAAGGAGACCACTCTCTGGGGACAAAGGTGGTGGCTGGTGCCATTTCACTTCCCTCTCCATCTGCATAAACACAGAATAACCTGCAGTAAAGAGCACACACCAACACTACCTGCCTAACCAGCTCAAAAAAGGTTCAACACCCTTGCACTCTGGTAGTACTGCCTTTCTTGGTCAAGTGTGCCTCGGGCCCAGCTTGGGGATCCCATCCCCTAGATAAGACCAGCAGAAATCCATGCCCACACCACATAAACTGACCAGCAAGTTCTGCAGGGCTACAGTTCTAGTGGAAATAATATCGAGTCTCATTTGACAAGCAGGCAGGAGAACACCTAGTTTAAAACTCACCACATTCTGGCCAACCATCAAACACTGAATGGGTTAACCAGAAAATGTAAAAGAAGAAACAAAAAATACATGGAAGCAAACTAAAATGAAAACACAATAGTCTAAAACCTTTGGAACCAGTAAATGCCGTCCTAAGAAGGAAGTATATAGCAATATAGGCCTTCCTCAAGAAGCAAGAAAAGTGTCAAACACATAACCTAACCTATACCTAAAGGAGCTGGAAAAAGAGAAGCAAATAAAGCCTAAACCAGCAGAAGAAGGGAAACAGTTACATTTAGAGCAGAAAAAAAATGACATAGAAAAAAAAAAAACAGTAGAACAGATAAATGAAACTAGGAGCTGGTTCTTTGAATTAATAAAATTGTTAAGCCCCTAGCCAGACTTAGCCAAAAGAGAAAAGAAAGGACCAAATAAATAAAATCACCATGAATGAGGAGAGATCACAACCAACACTATAGAAAGACAAACAATTATAAGATAATATTATGAGCAAGTGTATGCCAATAAATTAGGCAATCTGGAAGAAATGGATGCATTCCTAGAAACATATAAACTACGAAAACTGAAACGGGAAGAAATAGAAAATTTGAATAAACCCATAACCAGCAAAGAAACGGAATCAGTAATCAAAAATCTCCCAGCAGGGGCATCTGGGTGGTTCAGTCAGTTAAACACCTGACTTTGGCTCCCATGTTGGGCTCAATCTCTCTAATAAATAAAATCCTTAAAAAAATCTCCCAAAAAACAATAATCCAGGGTCAGATGGCTTCCCAGGGGAATTTTACAAAACATTCAGAAAAGAATTCATATCTACTCTTCTCAAGCTGTTCCCAAAAAAATGTAAATGCAAGGAAATCTTCCAAGCTCATTCTATGAGGCCAGCATTACCTTGATTCCAAACAAGTAAGACCCCACTAAATATCAGACTTATAGATCAATATCCCTGATGAACATGGATGTAAAAATTCTCACCAAGATACTAGCTAATTGACTCCAACAGTAAATTAAAAGGGTTATTTACCATATCAAGTGGGATTTATTCCTGGGCTGCAGGTGTGGTTCAATATGCAAAATCAATCAATGTGATACACCACGTTAAGAAGAGAAGGATTAAAAAAAACGTGATCCTCTCAACTGTTGCAGCAAAAGCATTTGACAAAATACAGCAACACTTCTTGTTAAAAACCCTTGAGAAAGTAGAGATACAAGGAACATACTTCAATCATAAAGGCCATATATAAACGACCCACAGCTAATATCAACCTCAATCAGAAAAACTGAGAGCTTTTCCCCTAAGGTTAGGAACATGACAGGGATGTTCTCTCTCACCACTGTTGTTAAACAGTACTGGAAGTCCTAGCTTCAGCAATCAGACAACAAAAAGAAACAAAAGGCATCCAAATTGGCAAGGAAGAAGTCAAACTCACTCTTTGCAGACAAAATTCTCCTCTGTGTAGAAAGCCTGAAAGTCTCCACCAAAAAAATTGCTGGAACTGATCCATGAATTCAGCAAAGTCATGGAATATAAAATCAATGTACAGAGATCTGTTGCATTTCTATACAACAATAGTGAAGCAGCAGAAAGAGACATTTACAATTGTACCAAAATGTATAAGATACCTACGAGTAAACCTAACCAAAGAGGTAGAAGATCTGCACTCCGAAAACTATATAACACTTACAAAAGAAACTGAAGAGGACACAAAGAAATGGAAAAACATTCCATGCTCATGGGTTAGGAGAACACAACATTGTCAAAATGTTTATACTACCCAAAGCAATCTACACATTAATAAAATTCCCATCAAAATACTATCAGGATTTTTCACGGAGCTAGAACAAACAATTCTTAAAAGTTTGTATGGACCACAGAAGACCCCTAACAGCCAAAGTAATCCTGAAAAAGGAAAGCAAAGCTGAAGGCATCACGATTCTGGACTTCAGGTTATATTACAAAGATGTAGTAATCGAGACAGTATGGTACTGGCACAAAAACAGGCACATAGACCAATGGAACAGAATAGAAAACCCAGAAATGGACCCACAGCTATGTTTTTGACAAAACAGGAAAGAATATCCAATGGAAAAGAGACAGTTTCTTCAATAAACGGTGCTCAGTAAAGTGGACAGCAATATGCAGAATGAAACTGGACCAGTTTCTTCCATCATACACAAAAATAAATTCAAAAAGGATGAAAGACGAAATTGTAAAATCAAAATCCTAGAGGAGAACACAGGCAGTAACCTCTTTAACCTTGGCTGCAGCAACTACTTATTAAATACATCTTTGGAGGCAAGAGAAACACAAGCAAAAATAAACCATTGGGACCTTATCAAGATAAAAAGGTTTTGCACAGTGAAGGAAACAATCAACAAAACTAAAAGGCAACTGATGGAATAGGAAAAGGTATTTGCAAATGACATATCAGATAAAGGAATAGTATCTAGAATCTATAAAGAACTCATGAAAACCAACACCCCTAAAATAAATAATCCTGTTAAGAAATGGGCAGAAGACTTGAACAGACATTTCTCCAAAGAAGATAATACAAATGGCTAACAGACACATGAAAAATTGCTCAATATCACTCAGCATCAGGAAAATATAAATCAAAATCGCAGTGAGATACCACCTCACACCTGTCAGAATGGCTAAAATTAACAAGTCAGGAAACAACAGATGTTGGCAAGGATCTGGGGAAAGGGCAACACTTTTGCACTGTTGGTAGGAATGCAAACTGGTGCAGCCACACTGGAAAACAGTATGGAGGTTCCTCAAGAAGCTAAAAATACACAATGGAATACTATGCAGCCATCAAAAGAAATGAAATCTTGCCATTTGCGACAACATGAATGGAACTAGAGCGTATCATGCTTAGCGAAATAAGTCAAGCGGAGAAAGACAACTATCATATGATCTCCCTGATATGAGGAAGTGGTGATGCAACATGGGGTGTCAAGGGGGTAGGAGAAGAATAAATGAAACAAGATGGGATTGGGAGGGAGACAAACCACAAATGACTCTTAATCTCACAAAACAAACTGAGGGTTGCTGGGCGAAGGGGGGTTGGAGAGGGGGGTGGGGTTATGGACATTGGGGAGGGTATGTGCTATTGTGAGTGATGTGAAGTGTGTAAACCTGGCAATTCACAGACCTGTACCCCTGGGGATAAAAATATATGTTTATAAAAAATTAAAAATTAAAAAAAAAGAAGAAGCTAAAAATAGAAGTATCCTACAACCTAGCAATTGCACTACTGGGTATTTATCTAAAGATACAAAAATGCTGATTAGAAGGGCCACATTCACCCTAATGTTTATAGCAGCACTGTTAAAAAGAGTGAAATTGTGGAAAGAGCCCAAATGTCCATTGACTGAGAAATGGATAAAGATGATTCGGTTTAGAGATCTACAATGGAATATTACTCAGCCATGAAAAAAAATGAAATCTTGCCATTTGTAAGAACCTGGATGGAGCTAGAGTGTATTATGCTAAATCAAAAGAAAGGCAAATATTATATGATTTTACTCATATGTGAAATTTAAGAAATGCACAAATGAACATAGGGAAAGGGAAGGAAAAATACAGATAAAAACAGAGAGGGAGACAAACCATAAGTGACTCTTAACTATAGAGAACAAACTGAGGGTTGCCAAAGATGAGGTGGGTGGCGGATGGGTTAAATGGTGATGGGCAGCAAAAAGGGCACTTGTGATGAGTACTGGGTGTTGTTATATGTAAGTGATGAATCACTAAATTCTACTCCTGAAACCAGTACTACACTATATGTTAACTAACTTGAATTTTTAAAATAATTTGTCATTCTACTATCAAGTAACTCCCTAAAAACTTCAGTAAGCATAAAAAAACTTTAGTAAGCATAAAATCACATAGAGAGATTATTATTTAATATATATTTTTATGCTTAAATCATGCACCTCAAAACTCTTCTAGCCTCTATCCATTTCCCAGTTCCAAAACCACTACCACATTTTTAGGTACTTGTTACAGCAGCACCCCACTTCTCAGTACCAGTTTTTGTCTTAATCAGTTCAGGTTGCAGCAACAAAAATACCATAGAATGGGTTACTTAAACAAACCTTTCTCACAGTTCTGTAGACTGGGAAATACAAGATCAAGGCAACATTAGATCTGTTTTTTGGTGAGGGTACTCTTCTGGTGTGCTAATGGCTATCTTCTCATATTCTCCCACGGCAGAGAAAGCAGAGGGAGACAGCAAGGTCTCTAGTATCCATTCTTATAAGGGCATTAATTCATTCATGAGGGTTCTATCCTTATGACCTAATTACCTTTCAAAGCCCCTACCTCTTTTTAAAAAAAAAGATATTATTTATTTATTTGACAGAGAGAGAGAGAGATCACAAGTAGGCAGAGAGGCAGAAAGAGGGGGGAAGCAGGCTCCTTGTTGAGCAGAGAGCCCAATGTGGGGCTCGATTCCAGGACTCTGAGACCATGACCTGAGCTGAAGGCAGAGCCTTAACCCACTGAGCCACCCAGGCACCCCATGTCCCTACCTCTTAATGATTAGGATTTAAACCTATGAACTGTGGGGCAGAGGGAGGGGGACACAAAATTCAGTCAGTAACATTAAATTCCCAATTGCAGAATAAAACACATGATGAAGTGACCTTTGTTTAGAATATTTGTTTGTATCTTGATCATGATGCCAATAGACACCTTAAGCAATAGCAAGTCCACTTCTGACAGCGCATGGTAGGCACTTCATTTGCTCACATGGTCACTGGCTTTCTCAGGTTCCAGACACCTTCCCTCATTGTGAAGAGCAGAGAGAGTGTGGTCTAACAATATATAAGCCCTCACTAGAAGTCCTGGAGAAGGTTTCTGGAATAGGTCTAAAGGTATAGTAGGGAAGAAAGTGGCCCATGGGAACAAATCTTGGAACAATGGGAAGGTGGTTTTTACCACTTTCTCCCCTTTCTACTGACCCTTATTCTCTTTCTCCTTCTCCTCAACCAGTTTCTTCTTCTGTAAGACAAACTTCCTTTTCATCAGTCACTGAGGCTGGATGCCATCTATCATACTCACTCCACTCCTATCCAATATCGTTGTATAATACTGAAATAAAGTTCTCAGACACCAGTCTGAGCGGCGGTGCAGGGCTGCCTCTGTAAGGGAGAGCAGCAGTAGCTGAATCCTGCACATAGCTTTTATTTTGTTTTGTTTTTATCAGAACAGCAAGGACAGATGTCTCAAAGCGTGGGAAAGGAGTACAAAGAAATGGCAAATATCTTGAAGCAGGCTTGCATATTCCCCTACATGTAGGCACGCAGGGAGGCAGTCATGGGATAAGGGAAGGGCGGGATGTTTGGTCTGGCAGTCTCCAGATGCAGAAAGGAGAGACTGAGGGTTACATTCTTTTATAGCTCCTCACTTATGCCCTGTCCCTGGGGATCATGGGATCCTGCTCCTACAGGCCCATTGGGTTTAACAGCCTGAGAGCAGGAATGCTGGTGACGTTTTGACTGATCCATAGTTACTCCTTGGGGCTTATAATATTTTTTCTAAGAATAATTCCACATCCAATTCTACATTTTTAACCTCTGGAAGGCAACCCCACGCTGTCCATCCTTTATTCACATGGCTCCTCTCCTGGTATAATCCCTTATGTGTGTCAATTAGATTGCCAGGTGAGACTCACAAATGACCCACACATCACCAATCTCTCTTCTCTTAATTCATCTGCAAGGTTTTATCACTCCTGGAATAATCTGTCTAGTGTACAAATATGAACTCTCTCTTATTCCACTGTTCCAAATCTCAATCGTTCATTTAAGAATTATTTATTAATGTCTATTATGAGCCAGACATTCTTCTGGGAAGTTGAGAAAATTGTTTTGTTTATCTTCTCCAACATAAACTTAAAGCCCTTTAGTTAAACAGATCAGAACCATCAAGGTCTGGCTTTTGCTTGCTTTCTAGGCCAAAGACATCCCTATCACATATGTTCCAGGTACAGCTGATTCTTGAATCTAACCCACAAAAAGACCTTACAGATTCTTCGATTACTTACTAATCTCCTTCCATTATTTCACCATTCAAGATAATGTTCATCATTCAACACCACCTTGAAGCAAGCTTGAAATTTTTTTATCTCCCTCCACCCCATCCCACCATTCTATCACTGAAGTTAATAATTTCATTATAGCACAGATCACTCACTGGCTTTCTATATATTAAGATCATCTGCACATATATGGGCTTTACTTTTTTTTTATGTAGTATTCCAAGATTCCTGGTTTATGTACAACACCCAGTGCTCCATGCAATACATGTCCTTCTTAATACCCATCACTAGGCTCATCCATCCGCCCACTCCCCTCCCCCTCTAAAACCTTCAGTTTGTTTCTCAGAGTTCACAGTCTCTCATGGTTTGTCTCCTCCTCTGATTTCCCCTAACTCACATTTCCTTTCTTTCTCCAAATGTCCTCCATGTTATTCCTTATGTTCCACAAGTAAGTGAAATCATATAATAATTGACTTTCTCTGCTTGACTTATTTCACTTAGCATAATATCCCCTGGAGGGTAGCAACAGTGGCCCCCCTTTTTTCATTTTTTTAAAATTTCTTTTCAGCGTAACAGTATTCATTGTTTTTGCACCACACCCAGTGCTCCATGCAAACTGTGCCCTCTATAATACCCACCACCTGGTACCCCAACCTCCCACCCCCCGCCCCTTCAAAACCCTAAGATTGTTTTTCAGAGTCCATAGTCTTTCATGGTTCACCTCCCCTTCCAATTTCCCTCAACTCCCTTCTCCTCTCCAGCTCCCCATGTCCTCCATGTTATTTGTTGTGCTCCACAAATAAGTGAAACCATATGATAATTGGCTCTCTCAGCTTGACTTATTTCACTCAGCATAATCCCTTCCAGTCCTGTCCATTTTGCTACAAAAGTTGGGTATTCATCCTTTCTGATGGAGGCATAATACTCCATAGTATATATGGACCACATCTTCCTTATCCATTCGTCCTTTGAAGGGCATCTTGGTTCTTTCCACAGTTTGGTGACCGTGGCCAGTGCTGCTATGAACACTGGGGTACAGATGGCCCTTCTTTTCACTACATCTGTATCTTTGGGGTAAATTCCCAGTAGTGCAATTGGTCATAGGGAAGCTCTATTTTTAATTTCCTGAGGAATCTCCACACTGTTCTCCAAAGTGGCTGCACCAACTTGCATTCCCACCAACAGTGGAAGAGGGTTCCCCTTTCTCCACATCCACTCCAACACACGTTGTTTCCTGTCTTGCTAATTTTGGCCATTCTAACTGGTGTAAGGTGGTATCTCAATGTAGTTTTAATTCAAATCTCCCTGATGGCTAGTGTTGATGAACATTTTTTCATGTGTCTGTTAGCCATTTGTATATCTTCATTGGAGAAATGTCTGTTCATATCTTCTGCCCATTTTTTGATATGATTATCTGTTTTGTGTGTGTTGAGTTTGAGAAGTTTTTTATAGATCCTGGATATCAACCTTTTGTCTGTACTGTCATTTGCAAATATCTTCTCCCATTCCATGGGTTGCTTCTGTCAACAAAACAAAGAGGGAACCCCCCCTTTTCTTAAAAGATTTACTGATTTATTTTAGAGAGAGAGAGAGCATGAGTGGGGGAGGGGGCAGAAGGACAGGGAGAGTGAGAGAGAAGCAGACTCCCCACTCAGTGTGGAGACCAATGCAGGACTCAAACTCATGACCCTGAGATCATGAACTGGATGCTTAACCAACTGAGCCACCCAAGCAACCCACAACAGTGCCTTTTTTACCCATGCATTCCCTACAGTACAAAGGATACTGCCTTGCACAAAATAAGGACTCAAAACATGTTCATGGACAAAATGGTTAGAAATGGGAAAACAAGATCTGAGAGTCCAGTAGTCCTTCTAAGTTGTGCATGGTATACATTATACTAGGTATTGGGGTTTAAAGTAGTGTAGTGCCAGAGGCAGGGAAAAAGGAGACAATAATCTTTCTTTCACCAGTGTCCTGAAATCCTCAGCCTTTTTTCCAGATCTGGTTATGGAGCTGAAAGTCCACAGGCTGTTTGCTTGAGCACATTCAAACTACTCCTGGTTTATCCAGTCCCTAGTAAATAAAGGTCCCATGATGATTCTTCATCCTTTAAATTCTGAATGAAAAAGGAGAATGAACAAAAAACAGAGGGGATGAGGGCATTGTGGTTGTTTTTTTGTTTTGTTTTGTTTTGTTTTGTTTTCTGATTACAAACACGCTCACAATGCAGTCCCCTTATTTAGCTAATTTCAAGGTTTACCTTGGGTTAAGAACAAGATTTCTTCTAGTCCTGGGAATAGTGTTAAAATGTGTACCTGGGAAATAAAGTCCTATGTTACCTATTTCATGATGGAGAACTGTGGTCATTTCCTAATTAGTGGTAGTGGTGGGATATTAAAAAGCCACTGAGGATCAGGATATCTAGCATCCTGAATGATGGGGGTTAAAAAGCCAGGCCAGAATGGTCCCTTAGCATCTTTCTTATCTCCATCCCCCTACATAGGGCACAGCCATGTTGCCATGGGATTTCAAGAGGAACATACCAGTGCCTACTTTTTTTCATGCTCATATTATAAATTACCCAAGAGATTACAGGGTGCATTGACTTCTGTTAGTGAAGGTTTTCCCTTTGATGGAAGGATGGCAAATAACAAATATGATAAACTGGGAGGAGGCAAATCCAGAAGAAGGACAGATTACCTCAACAGTTTCTGACCTGGTCTATTCAAAATTTGAAGTTCAAGACAGACTCAATACATTTGTGTGGTAATAGGCCAAGTCCATGTGAATGAGTTTCTCAAGCATGAAAACAAACAAACAAACAAAAGCCACTTTTTCTCACTGAATCTGTTCTTCACTCCAATTATTTTGTGTTAAATACAGACAATGTGGAAAGAGATATGGTGGTTAAAGTACACCATCTTAAATAAAAGCACGCAGATTCTCTAGGCTTTCTAGTATTACCTATCAGGGAATAAAAAGTCCTAGGCAAACTTTCTGGAAATACTAAAGTAAGAAGAGAATTCACCTTGTCTCAAATAGAAATTTGTAGTTACAGAAAGGGTTTTTTCCCACTCGCTTTCCTTCACTAACTTTATTGTGCACATATCTTATTTCATCCATTATAAAATGTACATTTCCCCCCAGAGTTTAACATCTATTAAATCAGGACGAGTCTTGGGATACCTGGGTGGATCAGTCGGTTAATTGTCTGACTCTTGATTTTGGCTCAGGTCATGATCTCAGTGTCATTAGACCAAATTCTGCATTAGGCTCCTCACTCAGCAGGGTGTCTGCTTGAGATTCTCTCTCTCCACCTCCTACCCCTCCCCTAATTCTCTTTCTCTCCCTCTCAAATAAATAAATAAGTCTTTAAATCAGGATGAGTCTTATGTTTAATGGTAAGATACAGTTCAATTGGCAAAGTTTTTAATTTCCTGTTATTCCATGAAGTAAGGGTGTAATTGATAGCATCTTAGACAGGGTGGTAAATGCTATGTTGAGTAACTCCTATAGATTCTAAAGACCATATATTAGATATTTCATCTCTAAATAATGACCCATCCTTTTGGTTCCTACCAGCATTATCTAGACCACACTTTGTCCTCTCCCATATGTAGTCTTAAAATAACTTTCTGTCTGGTTCCTAGCTCTAACTTCTATCTTCAATAATACCTACAAGAAACTCTATCTATAGAAAGGTTTTCCTAGTCTCCAAGCATGTCTCTGTACAGAAACATTACCACGATACATTGCTCTAAGAACTTTATATATGTGAACTCACGTAAACTTAATAAATTACCATTTATCCTCAATTTTAAAGATGATAAAACTGAGGCTTTGAGAAGTTAAGTAGCATTCCCAAGATGGTATAGCTGCTAAGTGGTAGAGCTTGGATTAAAACCGAGGGAGTCCTGCTCCAAAGCTTGTTTCTCTAATGATTCAAGACTCAAACTCAAAAATCTAAAACTGAAATCATTTACCCCTATATTCAAATCATGCTCAGTTATCACCTTGGCCTAGAGGCCTCCCCAGATATCATAGGTTAGAATTAACTCCTCTCTTCCCTCCTCTCTCATTGAGCCATCTCTGCTCATTGGAGACCTTATCACGAGGCCTCTGCTCATCAACCCTCCTCTCTTCCTCTTTCTTCCTTTTCCTTTATTGTAAACCCTAAAAGATATCTCTGTATCTTTTCAGAGAAATATTGGGAGCTGCAAACAAATGTGTTCATGGATTCGAAGGCATCTTAAATGGATTTTGGGTAACCTAGAGTTCATCTGATTCTACCTCTTAATAAAGATGAGAAAATTAGAGATCAGACACATTAAGCAATGGTTCCCAAGCCATTCAGATACTTAATTATAAAGCCATAGCTCCGGGTCTAGAAGAATCTTTTCATAACTCTTGTTGTAGAATTATTTCTAATCTACATGTCATCCCAGATTACACCGGTGATAGTGTTACAAGATTGACAGGACTCCAGTTCAGGAAAGAAAGAGAAAAGGAAATAGTGAAAACAGAAACAAAGGAAGTGGGAAGAGCAATCTCACTTGCTACTCCCCAGTACGTTAGAATTTGTGACCTCTTTAGGAAATTTCTAGGCAGGGCCAGAAGCTAGTGCCTTCTGAGTAACAAGACCATAAAATCTGTGCTTGAGCATGTGCAACCTACAACAAACACAATGACATTATTACAACTAGTCATTTACTCTAATTGTACCATGCCAAAATAATTGGTGACTGAGAGTAAAACAAAGGTCATAGCAGACTTGCCCCATTATACCCTTTTCATTTACACTTTCAGTTTGGTTCTGTGATGCACAGGCCATGGCTGTCTGCCATTCCTGTCTTCTTGAGGCTGGTTGCAATAGAGTCAAGTCTCCCCCAACAAGGTGTAATGGAGGACTATGTACTTAACTGATAGTTCATGGAGGGGAGTAAAATCTTATGATTGAGAGTTACGGTCATCCCCTGGAGGGAAAAGGATTGTCCTAGGGACTAAGACACATAACCTTTTTTGTAATAGGGGTGGTGCTTTGCATAGCCAGATTTGAATACTGACTTGGCATATTTTTCTGATTTTACATCTTCATAGAGCTTCAGCAGGAAGGAAGCAACCCTCTGTAAGATGGCAAGTTGGGGGAGTGCATGAATTCAGTAGTTTCTGCCCACAACTACCCAAAACAAATGACCTTCAAAATTTCTTAAGGTGTTTTTCTTAGTCCATGGTCTTATAGATATGGTAGAACTTGAGGAAGTTTCTTAAGAATAGATAATAGTATTTTTATATTTTATATTTACATGAATTTTTCTCACAAGGGAAAAAAAAGACACCATGTTCACATCCTTCACAGCTTCTCTCAATAAGCAGATTTTAACAATGTATTTCTACTGAGAGTACATCTGGCTAATATATCAATTTTGATTAAAAAAAAAGGAAAAACTGAATAATGTGATCTTTGTAATTAGTCCTGATATATCATTTTAATCCCTGGTCAAGTAAGCTTCACAATTCCTTCATACAAATGATAACACAATGCAGCCATGTAAAACAATAAGGCCAATGTTGCCTAATAGATACAGGCTTGGAAAACCAGACCTATAGAAATTTTCTAGAAATTTGGGGCATCTGGGTGGCTCAGTAGGTTAAGCCTCTGCCTTCAGCTCAGGTCATGATCTTAGGGTCCTGGGATCGAGCCCCACATCAGGCTCTCTGCTCAGCAGGGAGCCTGCTTCCCCCTTTCTCTCTGCCTGCCTCTCTGCCTACTTGTGATCTCTTTGTCAAATAAAAAAATAAAATCTTTTTAAAAAAAGAAATTTTCTAAAAATCTTTCTGCAGCAAGGAATATAGTGGACACTTCAGATACAAATTAAAGAAATAGGAGGGTATTTTTCTCTCTGCCTGTTTTTATATTGTCTTTCTCTCTCTGTCCTCTTTTTTGCTCAGAATAAAGACTCTTCCTCCCCAACAGACACATGCACACATAGACACACACAGACATACCCACACTTCAACTAAATTCTGGAGAACCTATCTCTATTGGCATCTCTAAAAGCTGATAACTTTTATCTGTTTACACTAAGCCTTCCCTAGTTCTTTTTTATCCTGTTTTGTTAACTTCCTTTCTGGTTCCTGCATCTAGTTTCTTCCTCTAAATGTTCCCAGATGTCTTTATTTAAAAGACAGATTTAATCTTGGAGCGCCTGGGTGGCTCAGTCAGTTAAGCATCTGCCTTCATCTCAGGTCATGATCCCAGGGTCCTGGGATTGAGCCCCACATGGGGCTCCCTGCTTAGCAAGGAGCCTGCTTTTCTCTCCCGCTCCCCGTGCTTGTGTTCTCTCTCTCTCTCTCTGCCAAATAAATAAATAGAATCTTTAAAAAATAAATAAAATATAGATTTAATCTTAGTATTTCCCTACACAAAAATCTCCAATCACTCAGGATGTTCCATCCTTTATACCAGGAGTTGGCAAATGTTTTTTCTAAAGGGCCAGATAGCATATATTTTAGGTTTTATAAGCCATATGATCTCTATTGTAATGACTCAACTCTGTTGTAGTATAAAAGCAGTTATAGACAAAACATAAATGAATGGGCATGGCTAGGTTTCAATAAAATTTTACCTATGAAAGCAGATAATAGCTAGATTTGACCTGCTGGCTGTGGTTTGTTTGACCCACTACTAACATGCACAGCCTCCTTTTAGCAAAATTTGTTCCCTCCTCCTGGCTCCCTGATATCTGCCTGTGCTTAAGATAAGACTTCCCTACTCTACATGCTTGTGAACTGACTCAGAATGCAGGCCTATTCAGTTTATTCCAGTAGTCCCTCAGCCCCACCTACTTTCTGCCTTAAAACACAGAGTTGCCTATCAAGGTAAACTAGGAGGAAGACTCACCAAGAGTCACCAAATACCTACAATATTTACACCAAAATATCTACAATAGAGACAAGGAAATGAACTACCAGGAAGAGTTTTTCTACCAAGTGACTGTGAGGGAACTGATTATAGGGCAGTCATATTTTATGATAGTAAAAGGGAAGAAAAATAACAATAATAGTTTCCTCAGAAAGCAGAAACAATTAGAGGGAAGCTGTCAAGGCAGAAAAAGCAACCAAAGAGGTTCTTTCTTTCTCTTCACCTGCTTTTAAGGATCTCTGGCATAGTATAATATTCAAGAACTTGGGCCTTACATCAGGCTGCCTACATTTCAAATACTGGCTCAATCACTTATTTTCTGTGTGAATTATAAGCAGGTCTGGGTCATATTTTTACATGCTGAAACAGAGAATGATAATTGTACATTTTAAAAAAATTTTTATTTTTTATAAACATATATATTTTTTTAATTTTTAAAAATTTTTTAAATTTATTTTTTAAATTCAGGTATAATTAATAAACATATATTTCTATCCCCAGGGGTACAGGTCTGTGAATTGCCAGGTTTACACACTTCAGAGCACTCACCAAAGCACATACCCTCCCCAATGTCCATAACCCCAACCCCCTTCTCCCAACCACCCCCCAGCAACCCTCAGTTTGTATTGTGAGATTAAGAGTCACTTATGGTTTGTCTGCCCTCCCAATCCCATCCTGTTTCATTGATTCTTCTCCTACCCACTTAACCCCCCCATGTTGCATCACCACTTCCTCATATCAGGGAGATCATATGATAGTTGTCTTTCTCCGCTTGACTTATTTAGCTAAGCATGATATGCTCTAGTTCCATCCATGTTGTCACAAATGGCAAGATTTCATTTCTTTTGATGGCTGCATAGTATTCCATTGTGTATATATACCACATCTTCTTGATCCATTCATCTGTTGATGGACATCTAGGTTCTTTCCATAGTTTGGCTATTGTGGACATGGCTGCTATAAACATTCAGGTGCACGTAACCCTTCGGATCACTACGTTTGTATCTTTAGGGTAAATACCCAGTAGTGCAGTTGCTGGGTCATAGCGCAGTTCTATTTTCAACATTTTGAGGAACCTCCATGCTGTTTTCCAGAGTGGTTGCATCAGCTTGCATTCCCACCAACAGTGTAGGAGGGTTCCCCTTTCTCCACATCCTGGCCAGCATCTGTCACTTTCTGACTTGTTAATTTTAGCCATTCTGACTGGTGTGAGGTGGTATCTCATTGTGGTTTTGATTTGTATTTCCCTGATGCCGAGTGATATGGAGCACTTTTTCATGTGTCTGTTGGCCATCTGGATGTCTTCTTTGCAGAAATGTCTGTTCATGTCCTCTGCCCATTTCTTGACTGGATTATTTGTTCTTTGGGTGTTGAGTTTGCTAAGTTCTTTATAGATTTTGGACACTAGTCCTTTATCTGATATGTCGTTTGCAAATATCTTCTCCCATTCTGTCAGTTGTCTTTTGGTTTTGTTAACTGTTTCCTTTGCTGTGCAAAAGCTTTTGATCTTGATGAAATCCCAATAGTTCATTTTTGCCCTTGCTTCCCTCGCCTTTGGCGATGTTCCTAGAAAGATGTTGCTGCGGCTGAAGTCAAAGAGGTTGCTGCCTGTGTTCTCCTCAAGGATTTTGATGGATTCCTTTTTCACACTGAGGTCCTTCAACCATTTTGAGTCTATTTTGCTGTGTGGTGTAAGGAAATGGTCCAATGTCATTTTTCTGCATGTGGCTGTCCAATTTTCCCAACACCATTTATTGAAGAGGCTGTCTTTTTTCCATTGGACATTCTTTCCTGCTTTGTCGAAGATTAGTTGACCATAGAGTTGAGGGTCTATTTCTGGGCTCTCTATTCTGTTCCATGGATCTCTGTGTCTGTTTTTGTGCCAGTACCATGCTGTCTTGATGATGACAGCTTTGTAATAGAGCTTGAAGTCCGGAATTGTGATGCCTCCAACGTTGGCTTTCTTTTTCAATATTCCTTTGGCTATTCGAGGTCTCTTCTGGTTCCATATAAATTTTAGAATTATTTGTTCCATTTCTTTGAAAAAGATGGATGGTACTTTGATAGGAATTGCATGAAATATGTATATTGCTTTAGGTAGCATAGACATTTTCACAATATTTATTCTTCCAATCCAGGAGCATGGATCATTTTTCCATTTCTTTGTGTCTTCCTCCATTTCTTTCATGAGTACTTTATAGTTTTCTGAGTATAGATTCTTTGCCTCTTTGGTTAGGTTTATTCCTAGGTATCTTATAGTTTTGGGTGCAATTGTAAATGGGATTGACTCCTTAATTTCTCTTTCTTCTGTCTTGTTGTTGGTGTAGAGAAATGCAACTGATTTCTGTGCATTGATTTTATATCCTGACACTTTACTGAATTCCTGTATAAGTTCTAGCAGTTTTGGAGTGGAGTCTTTTGGGTTTTCCACATATAGGATCATATCATCTGTGAAGAGTGATAATTTGACTTCTTCTTTGCCGATTTGGATGCCTTTAATTTCCTTCTGTTGTCTGATTGCTGAGGCTAGGACTTCTAGTACTATGTTGAATAGCAGTGGTGATCATGGACATCCCTGCCGTGTTCCTGACCTTAGCGGAAAAGTTTTCAGTTTTTCTCCATTGAGAATGATATTTGCAGTGGGTTTTTCATAGATGGCTTTGATGATATTGAGGTATGTGCCCTCTATCCCTACACTTTGAAGAGTTTTGATCAGGAAGGGATGCTGTACTTTGTCAAATGCTTTTTCAGCATGTATTGAGAGTATCATATGGTTCTTGTTCTTTCTTTTATTGATGTGTTGTATCACACTGACTGATTTGCGGATGTTGAACCAACCTTGCAGCCCTGGAATAAATCCCACTTGGTTGTGGTGAATAATCCTTTTAATGTACTGTTGAATTCTATTGGCTAGTATTTTGGTGAGAATTTTCGCATCTGTGTTCATCAAGGATATTGGTCTATAGCTCTCTTTCTTGATGGGATCCTTGTCTGGTTTTGGGATCAAGGTGATGCTGGCCTCATAAAATGAATTTGGAAGTTTTCCTTCCATTTCTATTTTTTGGAACAGTTTCAGGAGAATAGGAATTAGTTCTTCTCTAAATGTTTGGTAGAATTCCCCCGGGAAGCCGTCTGGCCCTGGGCTTTTGTTTGTTTGGAGATTTTTAATGACTGTTTCAATCTCCTTACTGGTTATGGGTCTGTTCAGGCTTTCTATTTCTTCCTGGTTCAGTTGTGGTAGTTTATATGTTTCTAGGAATGCATCCATTTCTTCCAGATTGTCAAATTTGTTGGCGTCAAGTTGCTCATAGTATGTTCTTATAATAATTTGTATTTCTTTGGTGTTAGTTGTGATCTCTCCTCTTTCATTCATGATTTTATTTATTTGGGTCCTTTCTCTTTTCTTTTTGATAAGTCTGGCCAGGGGCTTATCAATTTTATTAATTCTTTCAAAGATCCATCTCCTAGTTTCGTTGATTTGCTCTATTGTTTTTTTTTTTTTTGGTTTTTATTTCATTGATTTCTGCTCTGATCTTTATGATTTCTCTTCTCCTGCTGGGCTTAGGGTTTCTTTCTTGTTCTTTCTGCAGCTCCTTTAGGTGTAGGGTTAGGTTGTGTACCTGAGACCTTTCTTGTTTCTTGAGAAAGGCTTGTACCGCTATATATTTTCCCTCAGGACTGCCTTTGTTGTGTCCCACAGAGTTTTCGACAGGATCGAGAGTTTTCAACAGGATCTGAGAGTTTTCGACCGGATCGAACTGACAGTGTATACAAACCACTTAAAATAGGGCCTGGCGCCTGGTAAGTAGTCAGTTAGTGTTAACTACTACTATAATGGGAATCTGGGGACAGAGCCAGCATTCACAGATCTGTCAGATAGTAATGAGTTTGCAGACTTTGGAGTGGCTAGTTCTGCCTCAGTGACTGTGCCCCAGAACTTGTTTGGACACAAGATAGTTTTGTCCACCAAAAAGATCCAAAGGTCTGCTGCTCTGAAATGTTATGGAATTAAACTTTTAGCCACAACACAGGAATAAAAGGGTTTTTTCAAATAAAGAACTCAGTAACAAAACATTTTCTTCTGTCAGTCAGATTAGTGGATAATTCCTACTGATTTTATCATGTCCTAAACCAAGCTTTTTTAGTTCTTACTCTCTTTGTTCCCCATTTAGGCATTTATCTTTCAGCTAGAATATCTCCTGCTTCCTGTTTCACTGTTTCCAAACTATCCTCTACTCTTTTCAGGGTGATCTTTGTACAAATCAGATTCCAGTACATTTTTCATTGCCAAAATTAAAAATTTTCATTCCTCTTTACTACTTGATGAATAAATCCCAAATTACTCTGTTAAGCATTCATGGTCCTTTACTTTTGGCTCCATGCTACTATATTTTAAATGAATTAGGTCCATACTTCATTAACTCTGCATGGTTGTATTTTTATATTGAATTCAGTTTAAATTTATTTTTAAAATTAAAATAAAGCAAAATTATTTTTTGATGTACAGATCAATGAATTTTAACACAGGTGTAGATTCACATAACCATTACCATAATCATAATGAAGGATAGTCAGTCACAAAAAACTCCCTCATGCTAATATTTCCTATTCACACACTACTGCCACTCTTTATCCCTGGGAACCACTAATCTATTTTCTTGACACTTTACTTTTGTCTTTTCAAGAACAATGCATAAATAGAATCATACTCTAAATGAAATTTGGAGATTAGATTTTTTAAACTTAGCATAACGTCTTTGAAAATCATCCAATTTATATATATTAGTAATTTATTCCTGTTTGTTGCTGAGTTGTATTCTGTGGTGTGAATATACCATAGTTTATTTAATCATTCACCTATAGAAGGGCATCTAGGTCCTTTTTAGCTCTTATGAGTAAAGCCACATGAACACTGGTGTACAGTTTTTGTGTGGGTGGACAGGAGTTTATGTTTCTCCGAGATAAATGCTCAATAATGCAATTGCTGTATCATGTGGTAATTATGTGTTTGATTTTTTAAGAAACTTCCAATTTGTCAAGGAGAAGGAAACTGAAGGCAGTCAAGGGCCAGCTCTGCCCCCCCCCCCCCCCCCGCCGAAATGAGACAAGCTCACTCCACAGGAGAAATAGTGAGGATGCTGTATGAGGTGCCGGCAATGGTATAGATAAGAATGTAACAAAAAAAGTTCATAGCTTTTTTTTCTCAAGCTCATCTATAGTATAAGAAACAGAATAGTGGACCTCCTTCATTGCCCTTCTCCATAAGCTGACTGCCATGGCAAGAAATCTTGCAACCCCAGAAAGTGTGATTTCTCCTTGATTATTAGTACTGGGGAGTGTGGCCTGGAAAACTGCAAAAAAAGAGATATTAAGTTCTTCACCTTGTATAGTTAGGACTGTAGAAAAATATAGACCCTTAGAAGCAAATACCTCCCTTCTGACCCCCCTCCCCTTCCATAGGCTATCAAACTACTTTACCTGCCTCCATTCCTCCAGGACTGATAGAGTTTCATGGGAACACAACTGTGAAAAATTGTTCTAGATAGTGGGTTTTAAGGGTCTATGCTACATTTAAATCATTCTGCAATGATAATTTGAGCTACTTCCAATGATAAATGTTGGAAGAATGGGGTTTATGTGGATAAAGTGCCAGAGTAGGGCAGCAGTAGAGTATAATGATTAAGAGTATGAGTGATGACAGAAAATGGCTCATATACATATGTACAAAGAACTCTTAAAAATTGGTAAAAAAAATAATAATAGAAAAAGAGATCTGATGTGGTTATCAGAGGTGGAGGGTGATGGGGATTTGGAGGAAGGTGGACAGAAGATACAGATTTCCAGTTATAAGATAAATAAGTACTCGGAATATACTGTACAACTTGATGACTACAGTTAATACTGTATGCTATATGATAGATAGGAAAGTTGTTAAAATTGCAGTAAATCCCAAGAGTTCTCATCACAAGGAGAATTATATTATATCTGTATGAGATTATGAATGTTAGCTGAACCTACTGTGATAATCATTTCACAATATATGTAAATCAAACCTTGATGTTGTATGACAAACCTATACAGTGAATTATACCAATTATTTCTCATTAAAACTGGAAAAAAAATATTGAGTGAACAAAGACCATCCTCCCCAAAGGACCAAAACCCAAGAGAAACAATGGGGGAAATATGTGGATAAACAATTCACATAAGGGATCTAAAATTAGTCTTTAAGCATATGAACAATGTTCACACTCACTCAAAATTAGAGAAATACTAAGGAAGAATATAAGGACATCATTTCTCACAAACCAGACTGACAAGAATATGATAATGCATTCTGCCGGTGAGACTCTGAGGGAATAGGCACTCTTACACATTGATGGAAGGAAGACAAACTGCTACAACACTTCTGGTGGTAAATCTAACGATTCTAACAATTCTTTTTTTAAAACTTATTTTTATTTTTATTTTTTATAAACATATAATGTATTTTTATCCCCAGGAGTACAAATCTGTGATTCGCCAGGTTTACACACTTAACAGCATTCACCATAGCACATACCCTCCCCAATGTCCATAACCCCACCCCCCTCTCGCAACCCCCCTCCCCCCAGCAACCCTCAGTTTGTTTTGTGAGATTAAGAGTCACTTATGGTTTGTCTCCCTCCCAATCCCATCTTGTTTCATTTATTCTTTTCCTACCCCCTTAACCCCCCATGTTGCATCACCACTTCCTCATATCAGGGAGATCATATGATAGTTGCCTTTCTCCGCTTGACTTATTTCGCTAAGCAGGATACCCTCTAGTTCCATCCACGTCACTGCAAATGGCAAGATTTCATTTCTTTTGATGGCTGCATAGTATTCCATTGTGTATATATACCACATCTTCTTGATCCATTCATCTGTTGATGACCATCTAGGTTCTTTCCATAGTATGGCTATTATAGACATTGCTGCTATAAACTGGGGTGCACGTGCCCCTTCGGATACTACGTTTGTATCTTTAGGGTAAATACCCAGTAGTGCAATTGCTGGGTCATAAGGCAGTTCTATTTTCAACTATTTGAGGAACCTCCATGCTGTTTTCCAGAGTGGTTGCACGAACTTGCATTCCCACCAACAGTGTAGGAGGGTTCCCCTTTCTCCGCATCCTCGCCAGCATCTGTCATTTCCTGACTTGTTAATTTTAGCCATTCTGACTGGTGTGAGGTGATATCTCATTGTGGTTTTGATTTGTATTTCCCTGATGCCGAGTGATGTGGAGCACTTTTTCATGTGTCTGTTGGCCATCTGGATGTCTTCTTTGCAGAAATGTCTGTTCATGTCCTCTGCCCATTTCTTGATTGGATTATTTGTTCTTTGGGTGTTGAGTTTGCTAAGTTCTTTATAGATTTTGGACACTAGTCCTTTATCTGATATGTCGTTTGCAAATATCTTCTCCCATTCTGTCAGCTGTCTTTTGGTTTTGCTAACTGTTTCCTTTGCTGTGCAAAAGCTTTTGATCTTGATAAAATCCCAGAGTTCATTTTTGCCCTTGCTTCCCTTGCCTTTGGCGATGTTCCTAGGAAGATGTTGCTGTGGCTGAGGTCAAAGAGGTTGCTGCCTGTGTTCTCCTCAAGGATTTTGATGGATTGCTTTCTCACATTGAGGTCCTTCATCCATTTTGAGTCTATTTTCGTGTGTGGTGTAAGGAAATGGTCCAATGTCATTTTTCTGCGTGTGGCTGTCCAATTTTCCCAACACCATTTATTGAAGAGGCTGTCTTTTTTCCATTGGACATTCTTTCCTGCTTTGTCGAAGATTAGTTGACCATAGAGTTGAGGGTCTATTTCTGGGCTCTCTATTCTGTTCCATGGATCTCTGTGTCTGTTTTTGTGCCAGTACCATGCTGTCTTGATGATGACAGCTTTGTAATAGAGCTTGAAGTCCGGAATTGTGATGCCACCAACGTTGGCGTTCTTTTTCAATATTCCTTTGGCTATTCGAGGTCTCTTCTGGTTCCATATAAATTTTAGAATTATTTGTTCCATTTCTTTGAAAAAGATGGATGGTACTTTGATAGGAATTGCATGAAATATGTATATGGCTTTAGGTAGCATAGACATTTTCACAATATATGTTCTTCCAATCCAGGAGCATGGAACATTTTTCCATGTCTTTGTTTTTTCCTCCATTTCTTTCATGAGTACTTTATAGTTTTCTGAGTATAGATTCTTTTCCTCTTTGGTTAAGTTTACTCCTAGGTATCTTATAGTTTTGGGTGCAACTGTAAATGGGATAGACTCCTTAATTTCTCTTTCTTCTGTCTTGTTGTTGGTGTAGAGAAATGCAACTGATTTCTGTGCATTGATTTTATATCCTGACACTTTACTGAATTCCTGTACAATTTCTAGCAGTTTTGGAGTGGAGTCTTTTGGGTTTTCCACATATAGGATCATATCATCTGTGAAGAGTGATAATTTGACTTCTTCTTTGCCGATTTGGATGCCTTTAATTTCCTTCTGTTGTCTGATTGCTGAGGCTAGGACTTCTAGTACTATGTTGAATAGCAGTGGTGATCATGGACATCCCTGCCGTGTTCCTGACCTTAGCGGAAAAGTTTTCAGTTTTTCTCCATTGAGAATGATGTTTGCGGTGGGTTTTTCATAGATGGCTTTGATAATATTGAGGTATGTGCCCTCTATCCCTACACTTTGAAGAGTTTTGATCAGGAAGGGATGCTGTACTTTGTCAAATGCTTTTTCAGCATCTATTGAGGTATCATATGGTTCTTGTTCTTTCTTTTATTAATGTGTTGTATCACATTGATTTGCAGATGTTGAACCAACTTTGCAGCCCTGGAATAAATCCCACTTGGTTGTGGTGAATAATCTTTTTAATGTACTATTGAATCCTATTGGCTAGTATTTTTGTGAGAATTTTTGCATCTGTGTTCATCAAGGATATTGGTCTGTAGTTCTCTTTTTTGATGGGATCCTTGGTCTGGTTTTGGGATCAAGGTGATGCTGGCCTCATAAAATGAGTTTGGAAGTTTTCCTTCCATTTCTATATTTGGAACAGTTTCAGGAGAATAGGAATTAGTTCTTCTTTAAATGTTTGGTAGAATTCCCCTGGGAAGCAGTCTGGCCCTGGACTTTTGTTTGTGGAGATTTTTGATGACTGTTTTGATCTCCTTACTGGTTATGGGTCTGTTCAGGTTTTCTAATTCTTCCTGGTTCAGTTGTGGTAGTTTATATGTCTCTAGGAATGCATCCATTTCTTCCAGATTGTCAAATTTGTTGGCGTCGAGTTGCTCATGGTATATTTTTATAATTGTCTGTATTTCTTTGGTGTTAGTTGTGATCTCTCCTCTTTCATTCATGATTTTATTTATTTGGGTCCTTTCTCTTTTCTTTTTGATAAGTCTGGCCAGAAGTTTATCAATCTTATTTCAAAGAACCAGCTCCTAGTTTCGTTGATTTGTTCTATTGTTTTTTTGGTTTCTATTTCATTGATTTCTGCTCTGATCCTTATGATTTCTCTTCTCCTGCTGGGTTTAGGGTTTCTTTCTTGTTCTTTCTCCAGCTCCTTTAGGTGTAGGGTTAGGTTGTGTACCTGAGACCTTTCCTGTTTCTTGAGAAAGGCTACTGCTGCTATATATTTTCCTCTCAGGACTGCCTTTGCTGTGTCCCACACATTTTGTAATATTGTGTTTTCATTATCATTTGTTTCCATGAATTTTTTCAATTCTTCTTTAATTTCCTGGTTGACCCATTCATTCTTTAGAAGGATGCTGTTTAATCTCCATGTATTTGGGTTCTCTCCAAATTTCCTCTCGTAATTGAGTTCTAGCTTCAGAGCATTGTGGTCTGAAAATATGCAGGGAATGATCCCAATCTTTTGATACCTGTGAGACCTGATTAAGGACTGAGGATGTGATCTATTCTGGAGAAAGTTCCTTGTGCACCAGAGAAGAATGTGTATTCTGTTGCTTTAGGATGAAATGTACTGATTTATCTGCGATGTCCATCTGGTCCAGTGTGTCATTTAAGGCCTTTATTTCCTTGTTGATCTTTTGCTTGGATGATCTGTCCATTTCAGTGAGGGGAGTCTTAATGTCCCCTACTATTATTGTATTATTGCTGATGTGTTCCTTTGGTTTTGTTATTCACTGGTCTATATAGTTGGCTGCTCCCATGTTAGGGGAATAGATATGTAACATTGTTAGGTCTTTTTGTTGGACAGATCCTTTGAGTATGATATAGTGTCTTTCCTCATCTCTTATTATAGTCTTTGGCTTAAAATCTAATTGATCTGATATAAAGATTGCCACCCCTGCTTTCTTCTGATGTCCATTAGCATGGTAAATTGTTTTCGACCCCATCACTTTAAATCTGGAGGTGTCTTTGGTTCTAAAATGAGTTTCTTGTAAGCAACATATAGATGTGTTTTTTTTTAATCCATTCTGATACCCTGTGTCTTTTGATTGGGACATTCAGCCAATTAACATTCAGGGTAACTATTGAGAGAGATGAACTTAGTGCCATTGTATTTCCTGTAAGGTGACTGTTACTGTATATTGTCTCTGTTCCTTTCTGATCTACTACTTGTAGGCTCTCTCTTTGCTTAGAGGACGCCTTACAATATTTCCTGTAGAGCTGGTTTGGTGTTTGCAAATTCTTTCAGTTTTTGTTTGTCCTGGAAGCTTTTAATCTCCTTCGATTTTCAATGATAGCCTAGCTGGATATAGTATTCTTGGCTGCATGTTTTTCTCGTTTAGTGCTCTGAAAATATCATGCCAGCTCTTTCTGGCCTGCCAGGTCTCTGTGGATAAGTCAGCTGCCAATCTAATATTTTTACCATTGTATGTTACAGACTTCTTTTCCCGGGCTGCTTTCAGGATTTTCTCTTTGTCACTAAGACTTGTAAATTTAATATTAGGTGACGGGGTGTGGAACTATTCTTGTTGATATTGAGGGGGGTTCTCTGCACCTCCTGGATTTTAATGCTCGTTCCCTTTGCCATATTGGGAAGATTCTGTCCAATAATTCTCTGTAATATACCTTCTGCTCCCCTCTGTCTTTCTTCTTCTTCTGGAATCCCAATTATTCTAATGTTGTTTCATCTTATTGTGTCACTTATCTCTCGAATCTCCCCTCGTGGTCCAGTAGCTGTTTGTCCCTCTTTTGCTCAGCTTCTTTATTCTCTGTCATTTGGTCTTCTATATCACAAATTCTTTCTTCTGCCTCATTTATCCTAGCAGTCAGAGCCTCCATTTTGATTGCATCTCATTAATAGCTTTTTTAAATTTCAACTTGGTTAAATTTTAGTTCTTTTATTTCTCCAGAAAGCGCTTTTAGCTCTCTGGAGAGGGTTTCTCTAATATCTTCCATGCTTTTTTCGAGCCCAACTAGAACCTTGAGACTCGTCAATCCGAACTCTAGATGTGACATATTACTAATGTCTGTATTGATTAGGTCCCTAGCCTTCAGTACTGCCTCTTGTTCTTTTTTTTTGTGGTGAATTTTTCTGCTTTGTCTTTTTTCCAGATAAGAGTATATGAAGAAGCAAGTAAAATAGTAAACAGGTGGCAAAGACCCCAGGAAAATACACTTTAACCACATCAGACGAGACCCCAAATCATGGGGAGGGCGGAGAAAGGGGATAAAAAGAGGTTCAGAAAAAAAAGAAACAATTCAAAAAAGAAAAGAAAGAAAGAAAAAATATAAAAAAGAAAAAAATATATATATGTTAGATAAACTAGTTAAGAAACGCTAAAAAAGAAAAGGGTAAAATGTAAAAAAAATTTAGCAACAGAATAAAAAAAATTGAAAAAAAATTAAATTAACTGCAAGACTGAAAAAGAATGGGGTGAAAGCCATGAGTTCCGTGCTTTGCTTTCTTCTCCTCCAGAATTCCGCTGCTCTCCTTGGTATTGAACCTGAACTCCTTCGTAGGTGAACTAGGTCCTGGCTGGATTTCCTGTTGATCTTCTCGGGAAGGGGCCTGTTGTAGTGACTCTCAAGTGTCTTTGTCCCAGGCAGAATCGCACCACCCTTACCAGGGGCCAGGCTGAGTAATCTGCTCTGGTTTGCTTTCAGGAGCTTTTGTTCCCTGAACACTTTCCATAG
Source organism: Mustela erminea (assembly GCF_009829155.1). Classification (NCBI taxonomy): domain Eukaryota; kingdom Metazoa; phylum Chordata; class Mammalia; order Carnivora; family Mustelidae; genus Mustela; species Mustela erminea. Next base: position 62,873,857 of record NC_045635.1, on the reverse strand, counting down.
AGTTCTGGAAGACGGGAATGAAATGGTGGCCTCCCAGTCTCCATCCCAGAGGAGCCAAGAGCTCGGGGCCCCACTCCTCAGTGTGCCCTCAGAGAACAGTGCCGAATCACTCCCGTCTCCCTGGCCTCCATCTGCCCTCCGAGCTCACCCAGCGTGCGACCGGTTCAAGGTAACCCCAAGCTGAGAGCTCACTCCTCGGTTCTGTCTCTGTAGCTGGCTTCCCCATTCTAATACCTGCAAGCTCTGTGACACTTAGACACCCCTGATCCTTCTGTGACCCTGTGGGACCTGGGGCCACGCTGACCCCATGTGGGCTTCACCCGGGTTTAGCCTGTGGAGCGATGTCCCTCAGCGGAACAGACTTTTAAAAGTCCTTATTTAGGGGGAGGAGTCAAGATGGCGGAGACTACTTTAGCTAGCAGGAGATCAGCTAGATAGCTTATCTAAAGATGGCAAACACCTGCAAATCCATCGGCAGATCGAAGAGAAGAACAGCAATTCTAGAAACAAAAAAAACAACCACTTTCTGAAAAGGTAGGACTGGCGGAGAAGTGAATCCAAAGTGGGAAGATAGACCCTGGAGGGAGGGGCCGGCTCCCGGCAAGCGGCGGAGCAACGGAGCGCAAAATCAGGACTTTAAAAAGTCTGTTCCGCTGAGGGACATCACTCCAGAGGCTAAACCGGGGTGAAGCCCACGCGGGGTCAGCGTGGCCTCAGGTCCCGCAGGGTCACAGAAGGATCGGGGGTGTCTGAGTGTTGCAGAGCTTATAGGTATTAGAACGGGAAACCAGCTACAGACACAGAGCTGAGAGTGAGCTCACAGCTCGGGTTTATCTTGAACCAGTCGCAGGCTTGGTGAGCTCAGAGCGCGCCCAGAGGTCAGGTAGACGGGAGTTACTGGGCGCTGTTCTCTGAGAGCGCACTGAGGAGTGGGGCCCCAGGCTCTCGGCTTCTCCGGGCCGGAGCTCAGGAGGCCGCCATTTGTATTCCTGTCCTCCGGAACTGTACAGAAAGCACTCAGGGAACAAAAGCTCCTGAAAGCAAATTCAAGCGGATTACTCACCCCGGCCCCTGGTAAGGGCGGTGAAATTCCGCCTGGGGCAAAGACACTTGAGAATCACTACACCAGGCCCCTCCCCCAGAAGATCAACATGAAATCCAGCCAAGACCAAGTTCACCTACCAAGGAGTGCGGTTTCAATACCAAGGAGAGCAGCACAATTCCAGAGGAGGAGAAAGCAAAGCACGGAACTCATGGCTTTCTCCCTGTGATTTTTTAGTCTTGCAGTTAATTTATTTTTTTTCTTTTTCATTTTTTTTTCTCTTCTTCTGCTAAATGTTTTTTTAACTTTTACCCTTTTCTTTATTAACGTTTTTTAACTAGTTTAATATATATTTTTTCTTTTTTTATGCTTTTCTTTATTTGTTTTTATTTTTAATTCTTTTCTTTTTTTTTTTTCTTTCTTTTTTTCATTCTTTCTTTTTGAACCTCTTTTTATCCCCTTTCTCCCCCCTCAGGATTTGGGATCTCTTCTAATTTGGTTAAAGCGTATTTTCCTGGGGTTGTTGCCACTCTTTTAGTATTTTGCTTGCTCCTTCATATACTCTTACCTGGACAAAATGACGAGGCAGAAAAATTCACCACAAAAAAAAGAACAAGAGGCAGTACCGAAGGCTAGAGACCTAATCAATACAGATATTGGTAATATGTCAGATCTAGAGTTCAGAATGACAATTCTCAAGGTTCTAGCCGGGCTCGAAAAAGGCATGGAAGATATTAGAGAAACCCTCTCGGGAGATATAAAAGCCCTTTCTAGAGAAATAAAAGAACTAAAATCTAACCAAGTTGAACTCAAAAAAGCTATTAATGAGGTGCAATCAAAAATGGAGGCTCTGACTGCTAGGATAAATGAGGCAGAAGAAAGAATTTGTGATATAGAAGACCAAATGACAGAGAATAAAGAAGCTGAGCAAAAGAGGGACAAACAGTTACTGGACCATGAGGGGATAATTTGAGAGATAAGTGACACCATAAGACGAAATAACATTAGAATAATTGGGATTCCAGAAGAAGAAGAAAGAGAGACGGGAGCAGAAGGTATACTGGAGAGAATTATTGGGAATTTCCCGAATATGGCAAAGGGAATGAGCGTCAAAATTCAGGAGGTTCAGAGAATGCCCCTCAAAATCAATAAGAATAGGCCCACAGCCCGTCACCTAATAGTAAAATTTACAAGTCTTAGTGACAAAGAGAAAATCCTGAAAGCAGCTCGGGAAAAGAAGTCTGTAACATACAATGGTAAAAATATTAGATTGGCAGCAGACTTATCCACAGAGACCTGGCAGGCCAGAAAGAGCTGGCATGATATTTTCAGAGCACTAAACGAGAAAAACATGCAGCCAAGAATACTATATCCAGCTAGGCTATCATTGAAAATCGAAGGAGATTAAAAGCTTCCAGGACAAACAAAAACTGAAAGAATTTGCAAACACCAAACCAGCTCTACAGGAAATATTGTAAGGCGTCCTCTAAGCAAAGAGAGAGCCTACAAGTAGTAGATCAGAAAGGAACAGAGACAATATACAGTAATCACCTTACAGGCAATATGATGGCACTAAATTCAATCTCTCAATAGTTTCTCTGAATGTTAATGGGCTAAATGCCTCAATCAAAAGACACAGGGTATCAGAATGGATAAAGAAACAAAACCCATGTATATTTTGCCTACAAGAAACTCATTTTAAGCCCGAAGACACCTCCAGATTTAAAGTGAGGGGGTGGAAAAGAATTTACCATGCTAATGGACATCAGAAGAAAGCGGGAGTGGCAATCCTTATATCAGATCAATTAGATTTTAAGCCAAAGATTATAACAAGAGATGAGGAAGGACACTATATCATACTCAAAGGGTCGGTCCAACAAGAAGATGTAACAATTTTAAATATCTATGCCCCCTACGTGGGAGCAGCCAACTCTATAAACCAACTAATAACAAAATCAAAGAAACACATAAACAATAATATAATAATAGTAGGGGGCTTTAACACTCCCCTCACTGAAATGGACAGATCATCCAAGCAAAAGATCAACAAGGAAATAAAGGCCTTAAACGACACACTGGACCAGATGGACATCACAGATATATTCAGAACATTTCATCCTAAAGCAACAGAATACAAAATCTTCTCTGGTGCACATGGAACATTCTCCAGAGTAGATCACATCCTCGGTCCTAAATCAGGACTCAACCAGTTTCAAAAGATTGGGATCATTCCCTGCATATTTTCAGACCACAATGCCTTGAAGCTAGAACTCAACCACAAGAGGAAGTTTGGAAAGAACCCAAATACATAGAGACTAAACAGCATTCTTCTAAAGAATGAATGGGTCAACCGGGAAATTAAAGAGGAATTGAAAAAAATCATGGAAACAAATGATAATGAAAATACGACGGTTCAAAATCTGTGGGACACAGCAAAGGCAGTCCTGAGAGGAAAATATATAGCGGTACAAGCCTTTCTCAAGAAACAAGAAAGGTCTCACATACACAACCTAACCCTACACCTAAAGGAGCTGGAGAAAGAACAAGAAAGAAACCCTAAGCCCAGCAGGGGAAGAGAAATCATAAAGATCAGAGCAGAAATCAATGAAATAGAAACCAAAACAACAATAGAACAAATCAATGAAACAAGGAGCTGGTTCTTTGAAAGAATTAATAAGATTGATAAACCCCTGGCCAGACTTATCAAAAAGAAAAGAGGAAGGACCCAAATAAATAAAATCATGAATGAAAGAGGAGAGATCACAACTAACACCAAAGAAATACAAACTATTATAAGAACATACTATGAGCAACTCTACGCCAACAAATTTGACAATCTGGAAGAAATGGATGCATTCCTAGAAACATATAAACTACCACAACTGAACCAGGAAGAAATAGGAAGCCTGAACAGACCCATAACCAGTAAGGAGATTGAAACAGTCATTAAAAATCTCCAAACAAACAAAAGCCCAGGGCCAGATCGCTTCCCGGGGGAATTCTACCAAACATTTAGAGAAGAACTAATTCCTATTCTCCTGAAACTGTTCCAAAAAATAGAAATGGATGGAAAACTTCCAAATTCATTTTATGAGGCCAGCATCACCTTGATCCCAAAACCAGACAAGGATCCCATCAAGAAAGAGAGCTATAGAGCAATATCCTTGATGAACACAGATGCGAAAATTCTCACCAAAATACTAGCCAATAGAATTCAACAGTACATTAAAAGGATTATTCACCACGAACAAGTGGGATTTATTCCAGGGCTGCAAGGTTGGTTCAACATTTGCAAATCAGTCAATGTGATACAACACATCAATAAAAGAAAGAACAAGAACCATATGATACTCTCAATAGATGCTGAAAAAGCATTTGACAAAGTACAGCATCCCTTCCTGATCAAAACTCTTCAAAGTGTAGGGGTAGAGGGCACATACCTCAATATTATCAAAGCCATCTATGAAACACCCACTGCAAATATCATTCTCAATGGAGAAAAACTGAAAGCTTTTCCGCTAAGGTCAGGAACACAGCAGGGATGTCCATGATCACCACTGCTATTCAGCATAGTACTAGAAGTCCTAGCCTCAGCAATCAGACAACAAAAAGAAATTAAAGGCATCCAAATCGGCAGAGAAGAAGTCAAATTATCACTCTTCACAGATGATATGATCCTATATGTGGAAAACCCAAAAGACTCCACTCCAAAACTGCTAGAACTTGTACAGGAATTCAGTAAAGTGTCAGGATATAAAATCAATGCACAGAAATCAGATGCATTTCTCTACACCAACAACAAGACAGAAGAAAGAGAAATTAAGGAGTCAATCCCATTTACAATTGCACCGCAAACCATAAGATACCTAGGAATAAGCCTAACCAAAGAGGCTAAGAATCTATACTCAGAAAACTATAAAGTACTCAGGAAAGAAATGGAGGAAGACACAAAGAAATGGAAAAATGATCCATGCTCCTGGATTGGAAGAATAAATATTGTGAAAATGTCTATGCTACCTAAAGCCATATACATATTTCATGCAATTCCTATCAAAGTACCATCCATCTTTTACAAAGAAATGGAACAAATAATCCTATAATTTATATGGAACCAGAAAAGACCTCGAATAGCCACAGGAATATTGAAAAAGAAAGCCAACGTTGGAGGCATCACAATTCCGAACTTCAAGCTCTATTACAAAGCTGTCATCATCAAGACAGCATGGTACTGGCACAAAAGCAGACACATAGATCAATGGAACAGAATAGAGAGCCCAGAAACTAACTCTATGGTCAACTAATCTTCGACAAAGCAGGAAAGAATGTCCAATGGAAAAAAGACAGCCTCTTCAATAAATGGTGTTGGGAAAATTGGACAGCCCCATGCAGAAAAATGAAATTGGACCATTTCCTTACACCACACACGAAAATAGACTCAAAATGGTTGAAGGACCTCAGTGTGAAAAAGGAATCCATCAAAATCCTTGAGGAGAACACAGGCAGCAACCTCTTTGACCACAGCCGCAGCCACATCTTTCTAGGAATATCGCCAAAGGCAAGGGAAGCAAGGGCAAAAATGAACTATTGGGATTTCATCAAGATCAAAAGCTTTTGCACAGCAAAGGAAACAGTTAACAAAACCAAAAGACAACTGACAGAATGGGAGAAGATATTTGCAAACGACATATCAGATAAAGGACTAGTGTCCAAAATCTATAAAGAACTTAGCAAACTCAACACCCAAAGAACAAATAATCCAGTCAAAAAATGGGCAGAGGACATGAACAGACATTTCTGCAAAGAAGACATCCAGATGGCCAACAGACACATGAAAAAGTGCTTCATATCACTCGGCATCAGGGAGATACAAATCAAAACCACAATGAGATATCACCTCACACCAGTCAGAATGGCTAAAATCAACAAGTCAGGAAATGACAGATGCTGGCGAGGATGCGGAGAAAGGGGAACCCTCCTACACTGTTGGTGGGAATCCATGCTGGTGCAACCACTCTGGAAAACAGCATGGAGGTTCCTCAAAATGTTGAAAATAGAACTACCCTATGACCCAGCAATTGTACTACTGGGTATTTACCCTAAAGATACAAACGTAGTGATCGAAGGGGCACGTGCACCCAATGTTTATAGCAGCAATGTCCACAATAGCCAAACTACGGAAAGAACCTAGATGTCCAGCAACAGATGAATGGATTAAGAAGATGTGGTATACATACACAATGGAATATTATGCAGCCATCAAAAGAAATGAAATCTTGCCATTTGCGACAACATGGATGGAACTAGAGCGTATCATGCTTAGCGAAATAAGTCAAGCGGAGAAAGACAACTATCATATGATCTCCCTGATATGAGGAAGTGGTGATGCAACATGGGGGCTTAAGTGGGTAGGAGAAGAATAAATGAAACAAGATGGGATTGGGAGGGAGACAAACCATAAGTGACTCTTAATCTCACAAAACAAACTGAGGGTTGCCGGGGGGAGGGGGGTTGGGATAAGGGGGGTGGGGTTATGGACATTGGGTTGGGTATGTGCTTTGGTGAGTGCTGTGAAGTGTTTAAACCTGGCGATTCACAGACCTGTACCCCTGGGGATAAAAATATATGTTTATTTAAAAAAAAAAAAGTCCTGATTTAGTCCTCCGTTGCTCCACCGCTTGCCAGGAGCCGGCCCCTCCCCCCACAGTCTATCTTCCCCGCTAGTCCTACCTTTCAGAATGTGGTTGATTTTCTGTTTCTAGAATTGCTGTTCTTCTTCTCTTCGATCTCCCGTTGGATTTGTAGGTGTTTGCAATCTTTAGATAAGCTATCTAGCTGATCTCCTGCTACCTGAAGTAGTCTCAGCCTGCTACTTCTCTGCCATCTTGACTCCTCCCCCCCATTCTAACAATTCTATGTATGTATTTATTTTAAAAATATAACAGCTTGGGGAACCTGGGTGGCTCAGTTGGCTGAGTGTCTGCCTTTGGTTCAGGTTGTGACTTCAGAGTCCTAGGATCGAACCCTGCATCAGGCTCTCTCCTTAGTAGGGAGTCTGCCTCTCTCTCTCAAATAAATAAATCTTTAAGAATATAAAAATAAACTAAAAATTACAGCTTTATTGAGGTATAATTCATATTCCATATAATTTACCTACTTAAAATGTACTAATCAGTTTTTTTTGTTTGTTTGTTTGTTTTTAGTAAAGTTACAACGTTGAACGACCATACTACAATCAATTTTGGATCATTTTCACCACCCCAAATAGAAATTCCATACACATTAACAGTCACTCCTCATTTCCCCTCATAGCACTCCTCACCTCTAGCCCTACACCATCACTAA
>NC_045635.1:60567393-60570417 GCF_009829155.1 Mustela erminea | reverse complement strand
AAAACAAAAGGGGGAAAAATGAAGATAGCTTAAGGGATGTACGTGAGAACATCATGCCAGAATACATTTGCATTATAGGGGTCTCAGCAGGAAAGAAGAGAAAGAGTTAGAAAACATATCTGAAGAAATAATAGCTGAAAATTTCTCTAGCCAGGGGAAGAATACAGAAACCTAGATACGGGAAGTCCAGAGAGTTCAAAATAAGATGAAACCAAAGAGATGCACACCAAGGCATATTATAATTAAACTGTCCAAAGTTAAAGATTAAGACAGAGTATTAAAAGCAGCAAGAGAAACAGCTTGTTATATACAAGGGTACCCCCATGAGATTATCAGCAAATTTTCAGCAAAAACTTTGCAGGGCAGAGTATAGTAGCATGATATAGTCAAAGTGTTGCGGGGAAAAAAACCAATTTCAATCCAAGAATACTCTACCTGCTGATAGTATCATTAAGAATTGAAGGAGAGTGGTGCCTGGGTGGCTCAGTGGGTTAAAGCCTCTGCCTTCGGCTCAGGTCATGGTCCCAGGGTCCTGAGATGGAGCCCTGCATCGGGCTCTCTGCTCAGTGGGGAGCCTGCTTCCCCCTCTCTCTCTGTCTGCCTCTTTGCCTACTTGTGATCTTTCTCTGTCAAATAAATAAATAAAATCTTTTTAAAAAGAGAATTGAAGGAGAGATCAAGGTTCTCAGATAAGCATAAGAAAAGGAGTTTACTATCATTAAACTGCCCCCACAAGAAATGTTAAAGAGATCACTTTAACCTGAAAGAAAGCATACTAGTTAGCAAAAGGAAAATGTATGAAAGTAAAAATTTCACAAATAAAGGTAAGTGTATATTTAAGGAAGGGATTAAATATTTATAAACTTAGTGTGAAGGTAGAAAAGACAAAAGCTCTAAAAATAAGTATAACTATGTAAATCCTCAACCAAGTATTAGCATACCAAAATCAGTAATACATTGACAACATCATACACCAATACCAAGTGGGATTTATTCCAGAAAGGCAACCCAGTTCAAAATCTGAAAATCAATCAACATGATAAATCACATGAACAAAATAAAAATAAAAATCATATGATGAATTCACTAAATGCAGAAAAAGCATTGGACAAAATTCAACACGCACTTAAAATAAAAACTCTACAGAGGTGGTATGGAAGGAATGTACCTCAATATAATTAAAGCCATTATAAGTCAAGCCTGCAGCTCTCATCATACTCAATGGTGAAGAGATGAAAGCTTTTACTTTCAGATGAGGAGCAATATAAGAATGCCCAGGCTCACCACTTTCATTCAACATAGAAATGGAAGCCTTAGCCAGAGCAATTAGGCAGGAAAAAGATAAAAGGTAGCAATACTGGAAAGGAAGAAGTAAAACCATCACTACTGGCAGATGACATGATTTATAGACTACAACTAATACATTCAGTAAAGTTGAAAGGTATAACATCAATGTACAAAAATCGGTTGCATACTTCTATACTAACAATGAATTCTCAGAAAAAGAAATTAAGAGAACAATCCTATTTACAATTGCGTCAAAAATAATAAAATACGAAGGGATAAACTTAACCAAGGAGAGTAAGGACCTATACACTGAAATATATAGGACACTAATTAAATAAATTGAATAGACACAAATAAATGGAAAGATAGTCCATGCTCAAAGATAAGAAAAATTATCATTTTTCTGATATCCATATTACCAAAAGCAGTCTACATATGCAACACAATCTCTACCAAAATTCCGGTAACATTTTTCACAGAAACAGAACAAACAAACTAAAACTTGAGTGGAACTACAAAATGTCCTGAACAACGTAAGCAGTCTTGAGAAAGAATAACAAAGCAGGAGTCAATACATTTCTGGATTTCAAACTACATTACAAAGTTATAGTAATCTGAAAAATATGACACTGACATAAAAATAAACAAATAGATCAATGAAACAGAACAAAGACTGCAAATAAAGGCATGCATATATGGTCAGTTAACTTAAAACACAGGAAGCAAGAATATACAATGGGAAAAGAATAGTCCCTTCAATAAATGGTGTTGGGAAAAAAAGGTCAGCCAAATGCAAAGAAATGAAGCTGCACCAATATCTTTTGTTGCTGTTGTTGTTGTTTTTAAGATTTTATTTATTTATTTGATAGAGAGAGATCACAACTAGGCAGAGAGGCAGGCAGAGAGAGAGAAGGGGGAAGCAGGCTCCCTGCTGAGCAGAGAGCCCGATGCGGGGCTGGATCCCAGGACCCTGAGATCATGACCTGAGCCGAAGGCAGCGGCTTAACCCACTGAGCCACCCAGGCGCACCATGCACCAATATCTTTTTAAAATTTTTTTTAAAACATTTTATTTATTTATTAGAGAAAGAAAAAACACGAGTGGGGCGGGGAGGAGCAGATGGAGAGGGAGAAGCAGACTCCCTGCTGAGGAGAAAGCCCAACTAAGGACTCAATCCTAAGACCCTGAGATCATGACCTGTGCCTAATGCAGATGCTTAATCAATGAGCCAACCAGGTGTCCCTGACCATATCTTATACCAAACATAGAAATTACCTTAAAGTAACAGATGAGATGTATTTTGACATGAATTCTGAGAATTAATAAGGGGGAAAGAATCCATAGAACTTTATGACTAATTGGATACGGGAAATAAAGAATAAACACGATTCCAGTATGAGTCCCAATTTTCAGAATAAGATTTGGGAATGCAAGCATTGAGCCAAAAACAAAACCCCCCAAAACAAGAGGAGGGATGATGAGTTGAATTTGAAGAGTTGAGTTTGAAGAGCCTATGGGACATACAGATGGAGTGGACTAGTAAGAGGGACATGTGATCAGAGATGTAAATCTGATAGCTATGTCTTTAGGTTGGATTGAGCTGTTCAAAGGAAACTGAAGAACTACGAAGACATGAAGATCAACATGCCAAAGAAAGAACGATTTATGAAGAAGAAAAAAGGCCGGGAAAAAGAATGAAACGGGGTGGGTTGGGGGGGGAAGGTGAATCGTGTCCAA